>NC_088853.1:55486145-55668645 GCF_963853765.1 Magallana gigas
ACATCACTGGCAACAACCATTTTTAGCTCACCTGAGCTGAAAGCTCAAGTGAGCTATTCTGATCACATTTTGTCCGTCGTCCGTCTGTCCGTCTGTCTGTAAACTTTTTACATTTTGAACTTCTTCTTATCCAATTTCAACCAAATTTCAACAAAGCATCCTTATGTGAGGGCGAATATAAATTGCAAAAATAAAAGTCCGATCTGTATTCAAAGCAGGGTTGGCCGGGAAATACCAGTGCTGGGAATTACCGGTGGTAAATACCGGTATTTCCCGTCCCGGTAAATACTACTGTTTTCCACTAAACTGGGAAATACTGGGAAATACAAATTTATAATCTTTATTTCTTTAGTTTGTCCAATGTTAAACTTATGTTTATGATAAAAGATATTAACAGTAAGCATCAAAACCCAATTTTATATTATACTTCCCCATTTCACTGTCAGTTTATAAATCTTAAATTCACCAGATCACCTATTCCAAAAGATTTCTATAGCTGCTAATGTACAAATTTTAGTCCAGTTTTTTTTAACTTCAAGTTTTGTGTTTTACAGATTTATAATTCAATGCAAAATAAACTGTTATAATTAGTGTAGGTGTTGCAAGTAAAAATTCAATAATCACACATGTTGTTTTAATTAATAATTACATTTTACAGTTTTGCTCTCCTGTTTTGGGGAGATATATACTATGAGTGGGGCTAATTGGCTTCTTCTTAGGTGTGTTGCATACTTAGGTAGTGACACAGTCACACTTTATTTTTCACAATTTTCTTGCCCCATTTTCATATTCACCAAATAACCAGAAAATGGAACCTTTGATATCATGTTTATGATAACTGTGTAGATGTACCTATACCTGATTTAAGCCTTAAAAACAAATTACAATGGTATATGAATGAACCATGTTTTGAGTATTCATAAGAGATAACCAATGCATTACTGACCAGTCAAAACTTGTTAAAATCAAAGACCATTATAAAATGTCATTGCTGACAAGATGTACTATTGTCTACATCCCTACAGATTTAATTAAGACAAATGTCTTAAGTATGAAGTACTATATTATGTAGTTGTACTTTATTTCCCACTATTTCCCGGGAAATACCAGTAATTCCCGGGAATTACCAGTATTTCCCACCGTCCTGGGAAATATGAGTATTTCCCGCTTTTTTGCCAACCCTGATTCAAAGCGGAGAAAACCTTGAAACTGTAGAAAAAGGGGGGTGCATTTTAAAAAATCTTCTTCTCAAGAACTACTGATTCCAATTCAACGTAGTTTAGCATAAATTATCCTTATGGGAAGGAAAATATAAATTGCAAAAATTAAGTGCTAATTCTGTTTCAAATCTGAGTTATTACGAAAATAATAATAAAGGAGATGCGTGTTTCAATCAGTTTAATAGCTTCGGGTTCGGCATCCGGTAATCCGGCATCCGGTAAAATGGGTAGGCAAGACTTGGTCTGGGCAAAACAGAGATTGGCAGTTATTAATCTGCCAATCTCATTAAAATTTCAGGATATTTGATGGACTAGTACATTTGTATTCGCTGTAAATATTGCTGCAAAATAATGCATATTTGGAATTGACGATTGTCGATCTGCCTTGGCTTTTATTTTGCCACGGCCCGGGTTTGCATACCCATTTTACCTAGACTCGTATTCCATACTTCTAAAACGAGGTTCTTTGTTTAAAGCAGCCATGACATTATACGAAAAAGGGTCGATCTGACTATGATGAACTTGCTTGTTGTGCAATAGTTCGCGTATGAAGGGAAATTTTTGAAACATGCAAAATATATTGTTGCCGATTTTGTGAAGTAAATTGAGGCTAAATATTTCAATGCGTTGACAGTTTTCACACATGACGTTGGTGTTAGCTTGTTCCGATTTTCGTTTCGTTTTCATTATTTCTGCTTGTAACCTGGGAACTATCGTCTATATTATTTCGTGATTTTTACGTATCAAATCAAACAGAGACTTTGGTAAATCAAACAGTTAACTGTTTACCTGCGCAAATTAAGCAAAATCTGATGTATCAAAAAATAATGAAATACAATTCATTCTATCGGTAATTCGATCGGCATTATCTTTTGCGTAATGGTAGATTAATGCAATAGGTTTTGTTGCGATGCTCGGCATTTTCTCGAGTTTATTCAGTTTAAATAAAGTTTGACATTGCTGACGGAAATATGTAGGTATATACATGTATATATATGATTCATTTCGAAAAAATAAATTGTGTTCTTTATTTGTTATAGTGAATGTTTCTTGTGTTTAATTGTTTTCAATTTCTATTTACTAACCATATTTGAGTGTTAAGCTTCAAATTATAAGCAAGATACAGAGATTTGCTCACAATTCTATGTTTGTACACAGATCTTAAAAACTAAAGATTAAAAAAGTAAAAAAATTGTAAATATTTATTAAGAAAATTTTCAAAGTCTGTTCGTTCAGAAACCAACTTTAACATCTTATTGTATTGTAAACTTAACCTTTTTTCGTCATCATTACTCCTACTGTACATGTGATCCTTCACTGTGTTTGTGTACATTTGTATAAACTGATTTTGAACCTCAAATACCAGTGAACTGGTCTTGAGTGAATAAAAGAATATAAAATCTTAGGCCATTCTTTTTTTCCATTTTAAATGCTGAATAGGAAATACCAAGTTAAAAATCATAAGCTGAATGTAATAAACTCATGTGAACAAAATATGAATCAAACCTAGGCGAACTGTGAGCTCTGTATCTTGCTTATAATTCTACAATTGACGCTGAAATTTTGGTTGAACATTAGAAAATCTCTATGAATTAGAGTATGTTAAATACTTGTACAAACAAAATAAAAGAATGATACTCAGTATTCTGTATATATCTACTCTCTGGGGCCCTCTCTTTATACAATAAATAATGTGAAATCTACATCAATTTTGATAGTTTTTCAGACAAGAGTAAATAAAAACGACATCTTAAACAGTTTCCTTATTTATGACACATTTCTGTTGCGGGGAAAAAGTAATTATCGCTATTCCTAAGAATATCACAGCGGAAAATTATCCTGGTTTGTTCGCGAAGTAAATAACAGTCATTTAATTATAATGGAGAAGACAAATAAAATTTTTGAATGTTTTTAATTTGAGGAATTGAGCACATTGAGGTACAATTTTCTTCTTCACATCTATACATGTAGGGTTTTTAAAATAAAAAACAATAACTATTATGTTTTTTTTAATACAATAACTAGTAAGTACTGAGTAGTTGATGGAAAAAATGTACCTATATGCTCTCATATATTTTGATCGCTTTACAAAGTGGGGGGGGGGGGGCAGAACGAAAATATAGGGATTTGGAAGTTAACAACTTAACAGTATACCTCTACCAAATGTTTAGTTTTATATCTTGCGTAGAAATTTCTTATTCTGGTAAAAAAATAGTATTTCATGAAGGTACAATGTCAAAGATTACATGTATACAAAAAAAAGTGTAAAATTCGAAGACTTTACAATATTTATTTTTTGTTTTTCTACCGAGGGACCATATGGCACAATATCTTTTGAACGCCCATTGTTGCTCAGGTGAGCGATGTGGCCCCATGGGCCTCTTGTTTAAATAAGAATTGACTGTTGTTGTATTTGCTCTTTAGAGTAAGTTAACTTACTGTTCAAAAGAAACTCCCTCCACTTATCAAGAAAATTTCTCTTCTACATCAGTTATCTAAAATACAATAGAAAATGAAAATAAAAATAAAAATAATTTCAATGCAGGAAACAATGTTAAAGGGACTTGGACACGATTTGAGATCAAAAATTTTATCTTAATTTTTATGTTTAAAATGGCCTACTGGTGCACTTTACAGATTCACCAAAATATTGAGTGTTATAAGTTATAAGTAAAATACAGTCGTAAGAATTGATTGTTATGTAAACAAGGCTAGGGTCTTATAGTTCTTTACAAAGTTTTAATGTAGAGAATTACCATTTCGTAGATAAAATGACATGTAAGAAACAATTTAAACTAATTGATTCAATATCTTCTTAAATACTATTATCAACAAAAGAAAGACACATTTGTTTGAAATTTACACCAATACAACACATATGTCAAAAATGAATATATTCATGATTTGTTTACAAAAAAAAGGATTATGAACTCTGTACCTTGCTTATAGCTTGATATTTGACTTTCAATTTTGTCATACCATTATAAACTTCTATATTTATCAGTATAAACATTAACAAGTGAAAAGCTGTCAATGTGACAGCAAACCGGGTTTTCTTTTATGTAAACTGTATCCATAATCCATGTCAACCCTTATCCAGTGAAATGGAGTACCCTACATGTATATGCAACATTTTGCCAAAAAATGACTAAGTTCAAAAGCTAGTATTTTTTTTATAAATTATCGGAAATCAAAATCCTAGCAATATGCACACCTCTGATATATGTACAATTGATCTGCAAAAGAACAACTTCCTATCTTGAGAACTGTAGGAGGAGTTATCCGTACAATGAGGGTACCCTATATGCAATATTTTGCCAAAAAATGACTAAGTTCAAAAGCTGTTATTTTTTTCATAAATTATCGGAAATCAAAATCCTAGCAATATGCACACCTCTGATATATGTACAATTGATCTGCAAAAGAACAACTTCCTATCTTGAGAACTGTAGGAGGAGTTATCCGTACAATGAGGGTACCCTATATGCAATATTTTGCCAAAAAATGACTAAGTTCAAAAGCTGGTATTTTTTTCATAAATTATCGGAAATCAAAATCCTAGCAATATGCACACCTCTGATATATGTACAATTGATCTGCAAAAGAACAACTTCCTATCTTGAGAACTGTAGGAGGAGTTATCCGTACAATGAGGGTACCCTATATGCAATATTTTGCCAAAAAATGACTAAGTTCAAAAGCTGGTATTTTTTCCATAAATTATCGGAAATCAAAATCCTAGCAATATGCACACCTCTGATATATGTACAATTGATCTGCAAAAGAACAACTTCCTATCTTGAAAACTGTAGGAGGAGTTATCCGTACAATGAGGGTACCCTTTTGGCAGCCGCCCGCCCGCCATCCGCCCGCCCGCCATTTTCACCATTTTAATAACCGGATTTTTCCGTTGGAAAACCCGGTTAAAAATGGAAGAATAAAATTTGAAAATTTTAAGTCAAATCGTAGTTTAATCTGTATCTGCAATAAAAATAAATAATTTTAACAATAATTACATAAAAAATTATCAAAGTTCTGACTTTACCTGGATCACTGTTCCTCCAGTTGAGTTGAGGGACCGCTTATTTTGGTACAGATCGACATGGACACATGTAACCACAATGGTGGATCCCTCATGGATACCAGTCTCCGCAAGTTCACCCACAACTTTACATCGATTGAAGCTTGACCATCGGTCAAAGTCACAACTTTCCTCTTAGACTTTGTCCCCTCAATTACGCTCGACACCTTGAAAGAAAAAAGTAAATTGAACATGCAATCATTTCTATTATAACATATATATTGATCCAAAATCTGAATTAACCTGATAAATCACAATTTCCATAATATGTCAAATTAATTGTTCAGAGTTTAATTATTGCAAATAATTGCACTGTATTAATTACAATGTAAATATTATACTCGGCCAAATCAAACGACAAAACCATCACAAAAGTATCTTTCATTATTTTTTTTTATTTCACTCAACCTGGCCATCAAAAGAAAGTGTGAAAAAATAAGGCTCACCTTCATTACTTCGCCTTTGACACTAATTCTCTTCTTGTTCTCAAACGAACCAATTCTGCATAGCTCCTCCACAACATCAGGTTTCACAAACGCAACAATCATCTCTTCTGTTAAGGCATCTGGCCTCTTTGTTTGCATAACCTACATAAACACAGAAAATCTCTAATGATATATATCCCACATATCATGAAGTTTTTTTTTTTTTGAGTCTCCCATTATCAGAAACAAAATTAAAACAAGAAATTATACCAGTACTTAGGCCTAAGAAAAAAATGATCTGTTCCAGTTTCCTGACCGACCCAAGCTTTTACCTCCTGACTCAAAACTTTTCTTAAAGGATTTTTGATGGAAAATCATTTATTTCCGTTTTTATCCGATTTGGAAAAAATTACTCAAAATTTTGGTCACAAAAACGCTTGAAGCAGTTAAATCTCTTCAAATCAGTGTATCTCAAACGTTTTGTTTCAAAATGGCTGTATGTTTCCATGTGTTGTAGATTTTACTAATGCTCTCGTCGCTGGCAGAGGAAGTATCTGATATATAATATCAATTTTGAGTTTTCTTAAGACCAGCTTAATAGTCAGGAATGATATTTAAAGACCAGCTAAATATTTTCTTCATTTGAAGCATTTTTCCCTGAATACGATCTCCATGAAAACACAACTAAAACATTTAACACTACAAATACAATTAAAATGATTATATAAGCAAAAATTTATAGTTTTAATGAAAGATACAACCTCAAAAACAATCTGTTGAATATAAAATATCACATATTTATCATAATTAAGACTTACCACAGTTTGTTGCTCAATTTTCAAAGTTCCATCTTCCAACGCTGTATACATTATCACAGCATAGGCACTCATCTTCTTCATAACTTTAACGTGTTTTTCATGAACAATGACCTGCTTTAAACTTTCAAAGCCACTGTCACTGGATAGCATCCAGCTGGTTCCAAAGGTCTGCTCTCCTGTCGCATACTTTTTAACAACCAAATCTTCTAGAACAAACATCGTGATGGGTTTGGGACCCTATATCAAATAATATAAAATTCAATTAAAAACACTGTGATATGTTTGTTCTAAAACTATAGTTCATTACTATTTATTCTACATGTACATTAAAAACTATAGTTCATTACTATTTATTCTACATGTACATTAAAAAAGGCCATTGCAAGTTTTTTTCTCTGTTTAGCATCCACCCAAAACTCAAAAACATGTCTTTCTATCAGGAAAAAAACAAACATTAGAAAAAAAACAACAACTTTAAAGGTTCAACAAAATAAAATTTGTGTTATATATTTTGAAGTATTACAACTTTAAAGGTTCAACAAAATAAAATTTGTGTTAAATATTTTGAAGTATTTTCTTATTTTTGTAACAAAAATAACAAATACCTACTTTATGATTTCCATTTTGAATGTTTTGATATTTGATTTCTGATTCGGATTTAAAAATGCGATCCTGAGTCCGTCGACATATGAAAAAGCGATCTAATTTTATTCTGTTGTTGTTTTTTTTTTTACATCTCAAAACCTAACTAACCGCAGACACAAAACGTAGCAAAAACTTGGAATCGCCTAATATACATAACGTGCAGATAGTATTATTTAAAGTCAAAAAATGTTTCTAAAAAAAATATTAAGAACTGCCAAGTTTTACATATTAAGAGATTTACTGTTACCTGTAGAAAAATATATTTTTGAAACACTTCTGCCTCCTACCTTGGTAAACAACAAAAAAAAAATTAACAAACTGCAAAAACGTGGTATTTTCCCCAGTCAAAATGGCATAACTATGCGTAATATTGCTTGAATGCAACCAAAATCAAACTTGATCTACACATTTTTGAATAAATCTGTATACTGAATTCCATTGTAATATGTCCAACCTGGATACATCAGGCTGTATTTCGGATGACTTGGGGGTATAACCTGGAGACGTCGGGCTGTATTTTGAATGACTTAGGG
Organism: Magallana gigas; assembly: GCF_963853765.1. NCBI lineage: Eukaryota > Metazoa > Mollusca > Bivalvia > Ostreida > Ostreidae > Magallana > Magallana gigas. The sequence goes on from NC_088853.1 coordinate 55,493,868, forward strand.
GTATAACCTGGATTCGTCGGACTGTATTTCGGATGACTTGGGGTTATAACCTGGAGACGTCGGGCTGTATTTCGGATGACTTGGGGGTATAACCTGGAGACGTCAGACTGTATTTCGGATGACTTGGGGGTATAACCTGGAGACGTCGGACTGTATTTCGGATGACTTGGGGTTATAACCTGGAGACGTCGGGCTGTAATTCGGATGACTTGTGGGTATAACCTGGAGACGTCGGACTGTATTTCGGATGATTTGGGGTTATAACCTGGAGACGTCGGGCTGTATTTCGGATGACTTGGGGGTATAACCTGGAGACGTCGGGCTGTATTTCGGATGACTTGGGGTTATAACCTGGAGACGTCGGTATGTATTTCGGATGACTTGGGGTTATAACCTTGAGAAGTCGGTCTGTTTTTCGGATGACTTGGGGTTATAACCTGGAGACGTCGGGCTGTATTTCAGATGACTTGGGGGTATAACCTGAAGACGGCGGATTGTATTTTGAATGACTTTGGGGTATAACCTGGAGACGTCAGGCTGTATTTCGGATGACTTGGGGTTATAATCTGGAGACCTCGGGCTGTATTCGGATGACTTAAGGGTATAACCCGGAGACGTCGGACTGTATTTCGGATGACTTGGGGGTATAACCTGGGGACGGCAGACTGTATTTCGGATGACTTGGGGGTATAACATGGAGACGGCGGATTGTATTTTGGATGACTTGGGGTTATAACCTGGAGACCTCGGGCTGTATTTCGGATGACTTGGGGGTATAACATTGAGACGGCGGATTGTATTTTGGATGACTTTGGGGTATAACCTGGAGACGTCGGGCTGTATTGCGGATGACTTTGGGGTATAACCTGGAGACGTCGGGCTGTATTTCGGATGACTTGGGGTTATAATCTGGAGACCTCGGGCTGTATTTCAGATGACTTGGGGGTATAACCTGGAGACGGCGGACTGTATTTCGGATGCCTTTTGGGTATAACCTGGAGACGTCGGGCAGTTTGGTGGGTGACATCAGAGTGAAAGTAGATCATGTTTCTGTGCGCTTTTCAACCACCTCGTATTTTTCATTGTGTTCCTTTCTGTAAGAAAAAAGGTGGAACATATATAATAACAAATATAATTTTTTATACATTAATGTTTCTTAAAGATTTGTCTTTTAGAGTATTTTTAAGACTTCAAACTAAAATGAGTTATAACAAAACCATTTTGTTTACTTCACTGAATAAGACAACTATACCTAAATGTATTTAACAGTGGATCCTCCTGACTCCTCTGCTGAGTAAACCTTTGTTTCGCCATTTTCCTTTAAGAAAATTCAAATTAAAAATATTAAGTTTAATTTCATGTTAAATTCAAATCAGCGTGTCTTGTATTACAGAAAGACACTCCAAATGTGTATTTAATCACCGATTTGGAGTTTAAACTACACTAGGAAACACTGGCGGATCTAAAAAATACGAAGGGAAAAAAAGTAATTACATACTTTGACAGAGGTAGCGTAGCAGGAATGATAACTCTGGGTAAAGATTAAGTGGAGAGTAGCAGGAACGATAACTCTAATTAGAGATTGATTAGTTCTCAGAACATATGTTCAAACCTTACCAGAAGTTAAATTAGTTAACGAGAGAGAGAGAAAGAGAGAGAGAGAGAGAGTATTGTTTACTGAAAGGTAGGATAAGTTTACCTTTGAGTGAGAATTATTGAATCCGCCGTCTCGCTTAGTTTTCTCTTTTTCCAACTTTTTACCGGATCTTCATCATCACTTAGATCAAGGTCTTGGGGGAATTCCTAGTTTATAGTATTTTAAAGATATTTGGGTGAAAAGAAATTTAAAAAAAACAAAATTTGTAATTTGAAATTAAAGAATAAATTTGTAATTAAAAAAAATGCTTATAGCTGTGTGTTTTAAATCTGATTTCATAAAGTAATGATAGCTCTTAAGGAAACTGGAACATTTATTTTTTTATTTTTTTTGTAAAATATGTTATAATAGTTTTGTATGTATCTTAAAGTAAAACCTTGAATCAAATTGAAACAAACTTAATTTTTTTCCTTCTGTCATTGTTATAGAAAATCACAATTTCAACATCAAAACAAATAAATGTCGACATCAAAAATGACATCTATTACATGTATAACTTTGATAAGTTATAATTTAAAAAAAAAATTGAATTAAAAAAAGACGTACTTACCACGAATCAAACACCACCTCAAATTCTTTTCCCAAATCTATAACCACTCTTCCTTAAAATCGTCAAACGTCTTTAGAAATGCATCTGCCATCTCTTTTCTAAAGGATTTGCTCTGAAGACTGTGATTTACATTACATTTATTCATTCTATTTATACTGATTCTTGGGGGTGATATGAGCAGGGTTTGAGGTTTATCAATTGTTTTTATGTAAGTTAGAAGTGGTCTCATATAAATTCCGCGCGCACGCAATGATCGTGCACGCGTTTTTATTATTTTGTATGTGGTGTACTAATAAATCGTATATGCTATAATTATTCAATACATAATATATTATATTATTTTATATTGCCAATCAATTACCCTAAAGGAAAGAAAAATAATATTCTATGCGTATTAAACTTAATTACACGAACAAATGAAATGCTGTCAATGTGAGAGCAAACCGGGTTTTCTTTTATGTGAACTTAAATTCCTCATGCAATTTACTACTGATATCGCTTCTTTATTTGCCTCAGACTTTCATCGAAACACGCTACCGACCTCGGAAAATCAAGTATGTTGAATTTACATCGAGATCGAGAGTCGCCATTTTTACATGTAAACAAAGTGCACCACATGAATTTACGGGACTGGTGATGGTGTTTAAAAGACTATCCGAGGCAAGTGAACAGACGATATCAGTAGTAAATTGCATGAAGAATTTATTGGTACTAATTGTTTTTACAGAATTTGCGTATACATAAGGTAAATCAGTCGAAAACTAGCGCACGTTTTTCTGCGCAATAAATATACAATTTTTTGAATGGGTGGCCCTGTAGCTCTCCGGTATGTCAATATTTTTTTTCCCGGAGAGCTACAGTTCTGCAGCTAATGTGAACTGTATCCAAAATCCATGTCAACCCATATTCAGTAAAATGGTGTACCCTATATGCAATATTTTGCCAAAAAATGACTAAGTTCAAAAGCTCGTATTTTTTAACCGGGTTTTCCATTGGAAAAATCCGGTTATTAAAATGGTAAAATGGCGGGCGGACGGGGGGGGGGGGGGCGGCTGCCAAAAGGATACCCTCATTGCTATAACTCCTCCTACAGTTTTCAAGATAGGAAATTGTTATTTTGCATATGAATTGTACATATATCAGAGGTGTGCATATTGCTAGGATTTTGATTTCCGATAATTTATGAGAAAAATACCAGCTTTTGAACTTAGTCATTTTTTGGCAAAACAATTGCATATAACGTATTGACTGTGTATATTTATTTACTAGCCGCAACTCACAATTTAATTTGCTATATCCCACGGAAATACACAATTTTTCTCCAGTTCGATATCTTGATTCATATTGGGTGCCATCTTTGCTGTATTGAAGCTAAAATTTCCGGTTGTCAATTAAAGTGCTTATGTAACAAAAATGGTAAATGAAAATGGGTGAAGAGTACCGAGAGACACTCTAAAGTCGCAAACGCCCGATTCTTTTATTGTTCCGAGTATCTCAGATCTCGTGATCAAAGGGTATAAATATGAGATGACTTGAGTTTGCAGTCAGTCGCAGTGTAGACGCTGAAGTGAATACTTCCAGGTCAGCTTATTGTTCGTAAGTCAATATTGCTTAGCGATTTGCAGAACAAAAAAACTGGCGTATAGAAGCAACTTGTCTTCGTGAGCGTTGCTTGTTAGATTCAGCGGGTGGACGTTTGTTATCAGTTACGAGGGTGCTTCGTGGGGTTGTTTTGAAGTGACCGATAGAAGCAACGGGTTGTTTGAAGCGACCGATATAAGCGACGGGTCGCTTGAAGTGACTGATACATGTAGAAGCGACATGATGTGTCGGAGCGCCGCATAGAGTGCGGCTAGGGCCCATACATTAAAATATTAATATTTAATTGAGTTTTGAATCAATAAACGCTAGGGAAGCGACAAGGAAAATTATTATATATCTTAAACTATTATCATAAAAATCAAACACCTCAGCAAGGTATCTGAGGGGACCCGTAATAGATATTAGCGTGTTTAGGCAGACACGTTACACTTATTTGCATAACCCATATAAGGTCGTGTTTACATCGCTCCTCTATAATGGAGGAAATTTACAAGAGGACATTGACAAACGTTTTAACGAAGTTTAAGTTCGAAATTAAGTTAAAGGAGGAACAACACAGTGTTTTTTTTAGCATTTAAGAGCAGTAAGATGTCTTTGCCATGCTACCAACTGGCTTTGGCAAGTCGATGATATACATTTTGATGTCATTGCTTGCAGACGAGGTAAATGTGTGCTTGTTTTGTGCAGCTCGTTTTTTTTTTGATGAATTATTTTTTTATTGAATCACTAATACGTGAATCGGGATATATACAGGCACGTAACATCAGGGACGGTGCCCCCTTGATCCACTTTTTCTTTCATAATTGAACTATCTTGCAGTTGACCCCCCCACCCCCCAAAAAAAAAATTAAAAAAAATTGTGGAAATTCGTTGTAAAAAAGTAAAAACAAGAAAATAAACAGTGAATTCGACGTTATAATAGGAAAACGCACCCCACCCTAAAAGGATTAGAGTTTTAATGACCTCCTCCCCTTTTTAGCCTTTCGAGAATAAGTTGATACTATGTGCCTTGTTATATTTAAAGAATAAATGTATTTAGATTTCAAAGATAACATTTTAATAAATAGGTCATTTGTTTTAATTAAAACGGGGAACACCAAGCCACACAGCGCTTGTTATTTCACCATTAGGAACATTAAAGAGAGACCAGGTTGAATTTTTAGAACAGCATTTTATCAGTTCCATTGCTATTATGGACATCACTTAAGTCAAAGGTGATTGTATATGTATACAACTATATCTATACAAAGGAATGGTAAAGTTTGATTTTAATATGGAAATAAAAATTATTCTCCATGATCATATAAAATCTAGTAGTGTTTCTAAACAGCAAGTCCATATATATATATATAGCATTATATTAAACTTTTACAGATGTTGCGGACACGCAATACAGTGTGATGTTTGCATCCCCAGAAGCAGCTATACACCAAAGATGGCGAAAAGTACTAAGGGATTGGCTGAAACCAAGAGTGTGTGCTAGTGTTTGATGAAACTCACTGTATTTCATCATGGTAATGACACATACACTTAATGTAAAATCTTGGCAACTGGTTCTGAAAACATGCAATGTGAATTGGATCTAAAATGATGAATCATATATCTGTTATATATATATTATGATTTTAGGGGACTTGACTTAAGACCTGCTTATCGGAAGGTAGCAAGATTACAGAGTGTTATCAATACCTGTACATTGATACTTACAGCAACAGCAACAAGAAAGATCCAAGAGGATATTAACATGACCCTTGGCTTTGAAATTGACACCACGAAAGTTGCTGCAGTCCTGCTGGATAGGTGTGCAGGTTTATTGCATACTTACTTGTTTCTCTTTAATTTGACCACAATTTATTGTTATAATAATTCAAAGCTTAAAATTTCTCTTCCTTTACAAGCTAAATATTTTCTTGAACATGAAGAATTCAACAGAAAAATTTGAAGAAGAGTTGGATTGGATGGTAGAACACGTAATATAAAGGGAAATCAGAGTCAGAGACATATTTTGGTTTATGTCAGATCAATTAACAAATGTTATAACATCTATTTGTGGTTAATATCATAAATTAAGGACATAGTCTTTGTGCATAAAATGCCATCCCTGGAGAACAGAAGAGTAGAAATATATCATGCGAATATTGACGAAGAGAACAAAAGCAGAAAAATGACTGAGTTTTTGAAGCCTCCAGGAAATGTGCAAGTAGTCATTTCTACAGTTGCTTTTGGAATGGGGATTAATATCCCTTATGTTGATATTGTAGTTCACTGGGGGCTGCCTACTTCATGTTTAAGATACTGGCAAGAAGTTGGGCGATGTGCAAGGGACAGCAGAGTTGGACATGCAGTATGTTATGGGTTCAAAAGAAGTGTATCCAAATGTGAGGACGAAATGAAAGACATTATAAAACTCAACTCATGTGTCCGTTTATCAGTACTGAAAGAATTCCACCTGCGTGGAATGAATACTAGTTTGATACCTTGAAGGAGAACATCATCTGCAATGGTGATTGTGAGGAAGTTTGCAATTGCAAGAAATGCCAATGTTGCAGTGTGTGCAGCAACCTTTGCAACTGCCCCCGCCGCTCAAAAGACCACCTTAATAATTAATACCTTTTTAATCCCCCCCCCTCTTCGAAGAAGGGAAGGCATATTGCTTTGCTGCTGTCTGTCGGTCGGTCGGTCCAACAACAGTTTCCGTTCATTTTCTGGTCTGACAATGCAGGTTGCTACAAAAGCTCTTATACCCTCTATGCCGTACATCAAGAACTCAAACCTATAAACAAGTCATACAACTTTTGTAAAGTGCAAGATAGAAAGGGTCTATGTGACCGAAAGGCATCGCATATCAAATCTGTCATCAAAAGATATGTCAATGAAGGAAATGATGTCCTGGATTCTTTTCAAATGAAAAAGGTAAAAAAAAATATTAAATCAGTAGAATGATGATTTTATTAATTTCAGAAAAGTTAATTAAAAGTTAATTAAGTTTGGGCCTGCATGTAAATGCATCCAGATGATAATTATAAATACTTGTGCGTAACAGAAAGCTAGTTAAATAGAACATTTCTTAAGAAGACGTAATATTACCTCTTCCTAAGAAATGTTATATTTGACTAGCTTAATGGATTTAAAGTGTTAATGGTCCATTGTTCCATTTATACGTATAAATTCCTAGCTATTGACACACAGCAACATGGTTAATAAAGGGTCTAAGTTGTCATAGATGTCAACGAAGACAAATGTGCTATAAAGGTCATCCCAAACCTTTCCCTATTGAACAACTTTGAGTTCAGTCCTGATGGTTTAAGAGTATGGAAGGCTTACAATATTGGTTCAGGTGAATAATAATTAACTACATAAACAATTTACGTATTTAAAATCAGTAAAAATTAAGAAAATAACTCATAAGTGAAACAAATTATTTCCAAAATGTCGTAGGAAATGTGTTTATCTCTTTTAATGCATGTGTATATGCTTTAATATTTATCACACATTAACAGTGCTCAAATATATGCATAGGGTAGTCTATTTAGGGTAGGAATTTGATAACTGACCATAATAATAAACTTCATAAAATCAATCTATTTAGGGAAGTTATATCCATGGGTCAATGCCAAAGTTCCTGTTACCCAGTTGAATATCAATCAAACCTGGCCCATAGATGTTCATTCTGCTCTTCTTCCACTAAGTATGTAATACATAAAATGATAGAATTTTATTTTGTTCTGGGTTAAAAACCTGCATTAACTAACTTATAGGATTTCTACCATGTTCAAATTGCCTCAAATTTTAGTTGAAAGAAATTATTTCATATCTAAAAATTAAACAATTCGCTTATTTGGGTCACATCGAATTTGTTTCTACAGCCCAGCTTTTGTGTTATAAACTGCACCGCAAAGATTTTAGTTAAATATTTGGTTATTATTCCATTTAATTCTTTTTTGTAATTTTAAGCTGATCTGCATGAAATTCGATTTTTAGATGACAATGAAAGTCCTGAAGGCAAACAATCATGGAACCAGTTCCAAAGAAACAGAAAACACCTGACAATGTTTTTCACTATGCCAATGAAAGTGTAACTGTAATTTCTTTTGCAGCTTTATTCCCCATTCCATCAATAGGCTTGAGTACCGGTTATAAGGATGTAGATGTTGATGAAGGTATTTTTAAGGCAAATTTAAAAAAAGAAAAGAACAAAATTTAAAGCAAATAAAAAAAAAAAAAAACAACAATACTGATTTCTGTCATATTCGCCCGAAATGGTAATGCTTTAGATAGTTTCTTCTCTTGCAGATGTGCCCCCCTAAAAAGAGGCCTGAAATACAAGGAGATGTAAACAAAGGTATTTCAACACACCGTGAGACCTCTCTCTCTCTCATCAGCAGAAATGGAGTTAACTGTAATAGAAATCTTGCAGCAGTACCTCCTAAGAAGAGGCCAATAGGGAATGTAAATAAAGGTATTTTAAAGGGGCATGGTCACGGTTTTAGTCAAAAATTATTTTTCTGATTTTAATGTTCACAATGCTTCAGTAAGGCATTTTCAATAGGCAGCAATAATTTGGTGTCATTCGTTGAGTTATAATCAAGTTACAGAGCTTGCAATTCTTTGCTATGTAAACATAGCTTTTGTTTACATTTTGAATTTTGAAGTGAAAATTCCAATTTTAGGCCTAATGAATGTGTTAAACGTAAGGAATTGTTTATTTATGTTTACAATGAATAAGAAGATAGACAAATCAGCTTGAAATTTTTTTTACTGGTATATTGAACCTATGTAAACAACAACAGGGCACGAGCCTTGTTTACAAGACAAAAAATTGTGAGCCCTGTATCTTGCTTATAACTTTACAACTGACCCTCCATTTGATTAGTAGAAATGCTTACCTTAAGCAATGTAAATAATGAAAACAGAAAAATAGAATTTGACCAAAATCGTGACCATGCCCCTTTAACACTAAAATAAATCTCTCTCTCTCTCTCAGCAGCAGAAATGGAGTAAACTGTAATGTAAAGTTTCTTATCTTTTCTCTTGCAGCAGTAGCCTCTAAGAAGAGGTCAATAGGGGATGTAAATAAAGGTATTTTAACACCCTAAAATATTTTTTCTCTCTCTCTCTCTCTCTCTCTGTCTCTCTCATGCTTCTGGAAAATAACAGAAGTTAATTGTAATAAATTGTGCCAGGTAAAAAGAAAACACCAAGAATGAAGAAACAAAATAAGGGTAGGAGAAAACAGTTTAAGCAATAGGTTCATCATAACCTTTTTTTTTATTTAATAAATTGTTAAAAGAAACAGAAACAAAGATTCCTCTGGTACTTATCAAGGTTTGAAAATTCAAAAGTTGTATAAATCTGAATGTTTTGTAGAAACAACTGAAGACAACATTGATAAGAAAAAGGCCAGAATGGAGAATATGCAGCGGCTGGCCAAAGAAATGCCCTTTTCATCAATAAAGGTATAATAGCAGATAGATATAGATTATTACATGGCAATTTTATATCGCATCCTATATTAGCCCGAGGTCCCAGTAGGATGCGATATAAAAATTGCCATGTTATGATTTTTATATCATATACTTATAGAAAATATTAAAGAAATAATAAAAAACATCATGTGATGAATGATTATTGTAAACAAATCGCTCCGTGTCTATATATTCCATCTCTGATAAACTTCCATGAAATTTTTGCGCCAGCTGTTTGTATACTAGGTTGACGTCGACGTATCTTTTTTACGTCATACTCGGAGATCATAATAGCCGATGATTAACGGAAAGGGGTGTGATATAACATCCGAAGATTGCCGGAGAGGGGTGTGATATAAATCTTATATCACACCCCTAGGGTTTATATCGCACCCCTATGCGAATTTTCGGTTTATATCGCACAGGGCGGAAAAGAGTATATTTTCTATAAGTATACGATATATAAGGATATCAGCAGTTACCAAAAAGTACTCATAAAACATTTTGCTCAACACATTCCAATAAAATGGTTGCTGTGAAAACTATTTTTTGTCAGAGTGAAATTTACAATTTTATAGGATATGTTTCCTTCTTTTATATCTCATTTTTTTTTTATTGAATATACGATTTAAATAGTGCAACAATTGATTACAAAATAAAATTGATTTTTTTGTCGTATATAAATAAATTTAAGCAGAAAAATATATTTTTTTTCAATGTTTATCTTATTTATATTAAAATTAAAAAGATTTAAAATTTTAAAAAGGGCTGGAAAAAAACCAAAAAAGAAAATAGATCGGGAAATTAAAAATATTATTTCTATGGTTTTGTTAAAATACGAAGATGTGGGTCAGATTAAAATATTAAACTGGTGTAACCTAACTGTTATTGAATACATTTGTAGGACAATCAACAATCTGACTCCTCAGAAGAGGAAGAGCTTCAACCAAACAAAGTGAGTGTTTCCAATATTAAAAAAAATTATTTGTGTTAACACTGTTAATGATAATACATTACTGGTAAATAAATTAACATATCATCTGAGTATTTTCTGTCCCTTTCAGTTTTTGAAAAAGGTGGAAGACAATAGGGTTGACAACTTTCGTGCCCTAAATGAAATCATGGGGAAAACAATAACAACACCTTAAGTCAGGTAAATATGTCAAAAAACTACTTTGAAGGTACTTTGGAACTTCACCTTTTTATTGAAAAGAAAAAAAAATATATTTGAAGAATAAAAACATGTTTAAATATCTTTTAAAGACAAGGGCCCATTTCCTAAAGTCAAGTAAGTTTGATTGCAGTCTGAAATAAAATAGGATAGCTTAATTTACAGTACATTGATATTTGACGATCATACCTGCAAGTAAGTCTAGTTTTTAGCTTAACTGAGCTGAAAGCTCAAGTTAGCTTTTCTGATCACTTTTTGTCTGGCATCTGTCTACCGTATCTGTCTGTCTGTCCATCTGTCTGTCTCTAAACTTTTTTACATTTCGACTTCTTCTCCAGAACAACTGGGCCAATTTCAACCAAACTTGGCATGAAACATCATTGAATGAAGGGGATTCAAGTTTGTTAAGCAGAAGTGCCACCCTCTCTTTCAAAAGGGAGATAATTAGGATTTATTTAAAATTGATATTTTTAAAAAATCTTATTGTGTGGAAGCATCCTTATATAGTCTAGAATCAAGTTTGTAAAAATCATGATCTCCAGAAGTAAGGTGGGACAACAGTGGGGGGTCCAAATTTTACCCCGAAAATGAACTGGAATGCTCAATATGTGAAATGACTGTAAACTCATCCTGTGACCAAAAGGCTTAATGATAAACAGAATATCAAGGGGAAAAAATTAAATTTTTAAATACAAGATCTGTTATACAACATTGTCCAGATATTTTGTATATGACTCAATAAGCTGATTTTATGATGTCTATTGTTGCTCAGGTGAGCAATGTGGCCCCATGGGCCTCTTGTTATCTAGGAAAATGTTTTGCATTTTTAGAAATTGAAATATATAGCATAACTGCAGTGCTAAATATTGTTTAGAACACTAAAGGTAAATTTAACCCTATAAATGACCTGTCATATCCTGTTAATTTTACATGTGTTTGCTCAAAGTATTCTCTGGGATGAATTTTTTTTATAAACAAAATTAATTTTTTCTCCTAGCATCTGCAACTAGGTTTAGACAAAATGACTTACCTGATGTGGATAGAAAAACATTACTGAAGGCCCTTCAGAATGTGGTTACTTATGCAAACAGGTAAGTAAATGCGGTATATCATGTAAGCATTTCTAGATATACACTTGAATTTTAAAGATCAGAAATTATACATGCATTATAAATAGTATATGTTAACTTCTTTGTTTCAGAGATTATGAGAAAATGTAGACTATGAGGAGACTGCAACAGTTAAACCAAAAATGAACTTAAAATGCCTTAAATTGATCTTCTGAATTAAAATTTTTGTCAAAGTTATCAATATTCCGTTTGTCTGTAGATCATGCCTACATGTATTTCGATTTAAGTATGTTTTAGAGGGTATGTTAAAAATATTAACAGTCTGCTAGTGGATCCACTGCATGCAGTTTCTATGCTGACAAAGTACTGAGTTATTGCTGCAAAGGTATTAAATCATTGCTGAAAAGGTACTGACTTCATGCTGAGAAAATACTGAATCTATGCTGAAAAGGTACTGAATCCTTGTTGAAAATTTACTGAACCCTTGCTAAAAAGGTACACAGGATGAATGACCATCTTTAAGTTCTCCTTAAAGATAGCTTAAAGATGCTTAAAGGTCGCTGTGTTGGTTAAAGATGACTTAAAGAAAGCGTAAAGATGGCTTAAAGGCAGCTTAAAGACTATCTTTAAGCCACCTTTAAGGACAACTTATAGGTCCTTAATGTCCAAACTTCTTTAAGCCACCTTTAAGCTACCTTTAAGCCACCTTTAAGCCATAAAAAAATCTTTTAATACTATACTGTGCTCAATTTACCATCAAAATATATTAACTATATGAAAATGATAGAAAAGGTATTAAAAACGGTTTTTGTTCAGAAAATAAAATGAAAAAAAAAATAATCATAACTTTTGATGCAAATTTTGATGCAAAATTCGTATCCAATTTTCGAGCCAAGGCGAGCTCAAAGAAGTGACGCCAAAAAACTATGTTGTGCACAACTTCAAACTACATGTAGTCCGACTTGTTTTAACTGGTGATACATTTTGAATAAATCCACATATGCTCGCTTTTTCTTCAAGTTTAATTTTCGTGGCCATTCTTGATTGCTTGGCGGGAAATATACAAAGAAAATCCGATATCATCCGAGGAACCACGAATGTTCAGGGCCCGTAGTTTTGTACTTTGCTTTAAGACTCAGTATTGAATGTAATTTTATTTTATTTAAGTTTTACCTTACACAATCAAAAACTTCTGTTAAACTTTCCAAACATCATTAATTTATATTCATTAAGAAACACATCTAAGAATTGAATTTGCCTTCTTCCGTCACTATTCGGATTGCCCTGTCCTCTCATCCCGAGAATTAACGAAGACGTGTACACTTCGACTGTGCATGATTTTACGCATCTCTTTATTTTCGTTTAACTTTTTCCTGAATGTTTTCATATAAAATTTACATTAATATGTAAAATATAATGACACATTGCAGTTTATAGAATTTAAAAAGGTAAATAGGATAAAGCATTAAGCTATATATATAGCGCCTATGAAAAACTAACGTACATTATGATTTGCTTATTCGAGACAGCAATAAATTTTAATATTACAATTTATCACAGGTGCTTGAGGAGAGGACCGCCCCCCCCCCCATTTCCTTCACCCCCACCCTCAAGTGTCATATATTAATGGAAGAAAATCATATCCCCTTGATATAAATACAATTGTATTTACATATACGGTAGAAGGGGATATGATTTTTACTTCAAATGTTTGTTTTAATTTTGTGCAATGATTGTATACATTATATTATAAATATGTCATATAAAGATACTTTTAAAAAATTAAGTAAAGTCCAGGGGCTCTAGATACCTGTGGCTGGGGGATGAAAGGGGGGTGGGTTGGTCCTGTCCTTAACTCAAGCACCTGTGGAATTTATTGACATGGTGTGATTGTGGGTTGTCCCAAAGATAAACACATCTACTTAAGGGTTCTTCATTTATTCAGATACATGGATTAAAAGATTAAGTTATCAGCATAAAAATAATCAATTTTTATAATAAGTTTCAGCATAAAAATATACAATCATATTCAAATACATATTCATGACATCAAACTTTTTGTAAAGAGGGATAACTCTGATTATAATGCATCCTAATTTTAGTGTCAAGAAGAGTTACTGCCCTTTAACACAACCTGCAAAAATATAGAAATATGCTCTATATCTTTATCAATATCAATATTTAATTAAATAAAAACAAACTTTCAATGTAGCTTACATTATATCAAGATACATAAATTGAATATGAGAATATAACTTTGCAACGATCCCCTGTTTATGGAACAAGGTTTCACAATCCTAATTACTCAGATTATGTTCCTACTCTCTAACTTCAAGTATTAAAATGGTTCCAACAACTAACCTTTCACATTTATTAAAATGAGATACTATAGCTTAGTTATCAAAACTGTCAAGTACTTGGATACTTTATAAAATACATTCTTTCATAAATAAGGTATTATATCCTCAACAAGTAGAATTAACCAAATAATTCATTAAAAATCTCCTCCTCTAAACCAAAGACATACATAACAGAGATTGGCAATTCTGTCATTAGCGTGTTTTGTTGAAACATATTACGGGACCAACCTTGCTTTGAGAACTACATATAAGTAAACTTAAATAATGATCTTAACCAAAAGTATATTGTTTTTATGAAAAATGTGAAAAAGTTTTAGACATTTTTTAGCAACAAAAAATTGAAAAATAAGATTAATAAATAGAAAATACATTGGTCAACTATAAATCGTTGGCGAAATCTCGGATGACAAGTAGCCAACTGCCACCTAAAACTCCTCCTTTAATATTTTTATAAGACAAAAACTCATGAAAATATAGTATTTTTTTTTTTTTTTTGGTAATAGGGCTTAGCTGCCTAAATTTCGATATAATTGTTTATTAGAGAGATATACTGTTTAAAACTGGGAATACTTAACAATAAGGACCGCGTGGTTTCGAACAGTTGCCAATCTCTTCTATTTATGTCTCTGTCTAAACCAATCAATTACACATAAAAGATGTAACTCACCTGTATGTAAACATCCTTCTCATGTTGTAAAAATTTCAGAATGTTCAAATAATGATCCCCCACGAAAAAAAGGCACCACATTAGGGGTTCAAGTTTATACATAGGAGTTATACTAAAAAATCGTTAAAATGTTATCCTCAAAAACTACCTGGTCAAGTAAGCTAACACTTGTGTGGAAGCATTCTCTGGTTCTGTAAATTCAAAGTAATTCAAATAATGATCCCTGCGTGTAGAATAGGACAACAATTGGTATTCGATTTCTCACAGACATAAATATATATATATATATATATATATAGAGAGAGAGAGAGAGAGAGAGAGAGAGAGAAAAAATCTTTAAAAATACTCTTTACTCAAAACCCGAATGATCAGACAACCTGTAAAAACTTGAGTGAAACAACCTCAGGGAAGGTTAACTTTGTCAAAGTCATGATCTTTGGGCATAGGGAAAAACTAAGTAAGAAACCTAAATTTTTATTTATAATTTTTTTTAAATTATTTCAAAATCCATATACTGTAGAAGCAGAAATATTCGTTGTGGATTTAATTTCGTTATTTTCGTTGGCCATATAATTAAACGAAATTAAATCCATGACGAATTTTTAACCCAAGTATTTATGAATGCAAAGAGATTACGATATGACGAAATTAAATGCCAACGAAATCTTATTTGGTTTAAAAACAACGAAATTTTGACCCAACGAAAATATATGTTTCTACAGTAGTTATTATATAGAGTATTACATGTGCTTATTTCCAAACATTTTGACGTACTGTTGATTCTGGTTGTTTACACTTCAGAACCCTGCACATTTCTGAAAATCATTTTTACAGAATATATTCTTCTACAAATATTTCATATATGAATCCGTATGTCACAAACGTGACCTTCTCATGTTGCTCATGTGAGCAATGTGGCCCATGGGTCTCTTGTTTTAGCAGTGGTGTTACTTTTTCCTCGAGCATTCCATTTCCAGCAGATGTTTCGGATTTTTTGTGAAAGCTTTTTGTTGAAGTATCCCTGTGTAAAAGTAAACTATTTTAAAAATATGTGGAAAAATTTTTATGCATCACATAAATAAATATGAATTACCCATGGATCACCAAAAGCTTTATGTCCAATGCAAGGATAGTTCTGCGTACATTCCCCTACTTTCAAACAGAGCAGGTCTAGACAAGATAAAATATGCAGTTTCTTGGTCAAATTTGTCCCATTCTTTAAAGATCTCTTCTTTACTTAGAAGTTCCTTGATCAGTGGAGAGTAAGTAGGGATGAAGGAAGATACATCAGTATAATCCTGAAGTAAGGTCAACATTAAATACATTTCTTTTTAAAACTTTATTATTTAAATAACTATGAGATTTAAAAAAAAATAAACTTATCAAACTAAGTTAGTTTTACCTGGCCTTGAATACTGGCGTCATGTGTTGGTTTTTTTTCCAGGGGTTTGAGTTTCCACCTCTTCGACTATTATTCCTCTATATTCAGAGCATTGGTTTGTAGTGTTTTGGTCACGATCCTTTGTGACTTCATCTACAACAATTCCTTTGTATTCCTTTTTTTGGACGTAGTGTCTTCCTGAATGTGGTCCCTTGACGCCTCAGGTTCATTGGATTTTTGCTGCTCCTTTTTAATGTACTGTAAAATCTTCCGCGCAGGACCAACCTTCCTTGGAAGCATCCTTAATATATCCTCTTCCGTTAGGTATAAAAGACTGAACCCATCTATTTCGTTGTCTGTAAAATCAAATCAAATACATTTATTTTATTTTATTCTAACATTGATTTTAGAATAATTTGAAAAGTAAACAGTTTATTAAAAAGTCTAACTTAACGGAAAATGTTGCTTGCATTCATTGATTAAAAATGGAAAAAAAACATGTTATACATGTACTGTAATTAAACTAATATTCCATATGCAATGAAAACAAAATGGTGAAGTTCACATGTAATATAAATTATTATTGAATTAGACATTTCCTTTGCAGAAGTCAGAATGTCCTCCAGAAATATTGACGCATAACGCAATATCAGTGTGCATTGAGGGACAAGAAGTTACATTCCTTCTGGAAAATGGCAACATAGTAACTGCTCCATTAGAAATGGTGGAGTCTGCACTACCACAAATAGACAATTGCAAAATTGAGCAGCACCTCCTTAACAAATGTAATCAAACTTTAACTGTATAAACGACATCAAAGGACAACAAAAACATCGCTATTCAATTTTTGTAAGGGAAATTCTCTCATCGAAACAGAATTGCTTCAATATGTTACTAATATTTGTCTGCCTAGTATGTAAAGTTAAAATACTTGGTAAACTTAAAAATCTTTCATTCTAATTTGCATGTGTGAGATATAATTAAAATGTAGAAATTTTACTTAAACTAGGATTAGGAACTCAAACAGGTCATATTGAATTCAATATTTTGAAATGCATTCCCATTTTCTGGTAAAATGAACATTGCATGAATAGTAAGATGAAAAATAAAAATGTACTTGAATTAGATGCATGGCCTCTATTAAGTTACAGTGTTCATGTGATTTACTATTCAGGTTTGTTTAATTATTGTAAGTGTGACATTGTTTATATTGCTATCATTGTAACAACAACAAATCTCCACCCCAACCTGGTAAATATTTTTGCCATTATATTAACATATTGAGGGAGCCGCATTTTTATTGATCAGTTTTACTTGATATGTATATATAATTTTTCATGGGATTTTGCATATGTAGTTACATTGAAAGTAATTGGAATAGGTGTATGGTACAAACAATTCCTGAAACTTAGTATTTTATAAAAGCCATTTGACAGAATGAAAATGAAAAGTAAGACCAGTGAATGATCGTGCAATAGGCATCTTCACATTAAAAAACCTTTGCCATTTTAACATTGAAGTCACACAAAATAGGTTTTTTTTTATTGACATCTACTTTTTCTTTGTCTCATTTGGTGCTCTATGTTTTGAAGATGCTCATCAACCAACAGTTTATATTATTGTTACAACTCAGTTTCACAACTTTTTATAATGATGCTTGTGTTGTCACTGCTTACATTTATAAAGCATTACCAGTAGGTATTCCTACCTTGATTTTCTGAAAATTGTGCCAAGAAAATAATATAAACTATGCAATTGTGCTAAGATACGATATTGTCATAATCTTCATCCTTGTTGTTTACCATTTATATGACCTCAGATATTACAATGCAGATTTTATGAATCAGTACCATTCTTAATAACACGGTCAAAATTATATATAATCAATATTTTTATCATATAATTTTTAACTTTTATAACATTGGTGCAGCAATATTTTTAATGGAAAACATTGCTTAAATTTATGGAACTGTATTTTTTATTTACTGACAAAATTCAATCATTTTGTTTTTGCCAAAATAGCATTCAATCAGTATTAGTGCTTAAAAATGTCTCAGTTATTTAAAAATTCTACGTGCACTATACTTAAAAATGCCTATGTTTGCAGCTTTCCGCAATATATATTTTCACCCTCAAAGATAAACGATTTGCTTATAAACCTGCATGTTCATGTTCAATCCTCACATGTAGATATTTTTCCATTATATAGGAAAGTTGTAGTCCCAAAGTGATTGAATATTAATTAACCATTCAACCAATTTTGTTAAAATGTCTGATACGCAAATACATATTTACAAGGTTTTTTGTAGTTTAGCAAGTTTATTTTGTTGACCGAAGATTTGGAGTGTTTACATGTTAAATGTTTTGATCTTAGCATTCTTTGTTTACAGAAGCTTTGAAGTGATTACATGTTCCATGTTTTGATCTTAACTTCTCTTATAATACCGGTAAAGACATTAAAGCAGGCAATTCTTTTATTTTATGATAATCTAATGATGATGATTGTTGCAGTCATGGTTATGACTCAAACATTACAATGACCAAAACCCATACAATGTTGTCAAAATATCATTCCTATGATTGGTTATTCATCATACTGTGTCATATTTTTTGATAACTGAAGGTGATTTCATACTAAGTTTATCAATATCATACTTGTTTACACTGATAAATGTTTACAACGGTACTTTTACAATTTTCAGTTAACCAAATATATACTACTATATTAAAATAATAGACTCGAATTTTTTAGCTTTAAAACCGATAAATCGGAAGAGTACTGTCTTTTGTTTAATATATTCTAAACATCATTGGAAATTGGAGATTACCAATTTGTTTTTATTTTTTCTTAATCAAGCTTCGCTAATTAATAATCAACGAAAATTCCTCAAAAGATTCCGGAAATCATCTGAATTTTTGGATTTTACAATCTTTAACACCATTTTAACTCAATTCTTCACCTTCTCAGACCAACTCATTTGTTTATTATACCCCCGCTCCGAAGGAGAGGGGGTATACTGTTTTACCCTTGTGTGTCTGTCTGTCCGTCCGTCTGTCTGTCTGTCTGTCTGTCTGTCCGTCCGTAACAAAAATTTCTGTCGCATTTATCTCAGCAACTATTTATCGCAGATGCTTGAAATTTTTACACAGTGTTTGTTAAGGCATGCCATATCGTGGGATATATTTTTGTACCAATCGGACGTCAACTTCCTGTTAAATGACGACTTTGCTTATTTTTTAACCAACATTTTCAAACAAATTTTCGTCAAAGATTTCTCAGCAACTGTTTATCGCAGATGCTTGAAATTTTTACACAGTATTTGTATAGGCATGCTATATCGTGGGATGTATTTTTGTACCAATCAAACGTCAACTTCCTGTTAAATGACGACTTCGTTTATTTTTAGCCAAAATTTTCAAACAAATTTTCGTCAAAGAATTCTCAGCAACTATTTATCGCAGATGCTTGAAATTTTAACACACTATTTGTTTAGGCATGCCATATTGTGGGATATATTTTTGTATCTATCAGACGTCAACATCCTGTTAAATAATGACTTTGTTTATTTTTTAACCAAAATTTTCAAACAAATTTTCGTCAAAGATTTCTCAGCAACTGTTTATCGGAGATGCTTGAAATTTTCACACAGTTTTTGTTTTGGCATGCCATATTGTGGGATATATTTCTGTACCAATCGGACGTCATCTTCCTGTTAAATGAGTACTTTGTTTATTTTAGCCAAAATTTTCAAACAAAGTTTCCTCTGTTTCTTTCTGTACCAATCGGATGCCAGCTTTCTGTTAAATGTCGACTTTGCTTATTTTGCATATTCACATCAGAGCGGGGGTATCACTAGTGAGCATTGGCTCACAGATATCTTGTTTATTTAATATACATTTTCATCGTCCTCTTTATAAATGACTTGATTACTTTGATTGTTTGATTATTACTAATTGTTTTCATAGACTTATTTTTCATTTTCAGTTGTTTCAGACACCTGTTTCATACATGTACACATACATGTACATATTTGGGTTCAAACATTATGGTAAGTCTATAGAATTAGGTTGAAACAATAGCTTACATGTAAAGTTTTAAAAGTGAACATTTTAGTGGAAAAATTTCATATTGGAATTTGGTAAACTATTTTAATTTAGGTATCATAATTAAATAAATGTATATTGAGATGCTAATATTTTGATACATCACATGAATTTTTGTTTTTCCTAGATTACTATATACTACAATAGTGCCAAGAAGTCCCAGTTAATTACAAATGAGGCACACAAAAAAGTCTGTAAAGCTATTATATGGGGAAAAAATGTTGAAAGATCAATTGTTGATATTATAAGAAAACATAATTTGAGGAGGTATCTTCAGGAGCAGCTTCAGTTGTTGCCGATGAATGCAAAGAACTCTGTTTTAAGAATTCAAGCTCAGTTTTACAAGCTCGGGCTCATCATGATATTCTGTCTTTCACTTGGGACAAATTTCACCAAGAACTCACACTAAGAGCACCAAATACATTGAGGATTGTTTCATCAATGCTGTCAGATGTCCCTCTAAGTCCAGAAGGAAAACCATTTCTAAACTTGATGCATACTATATCAATGGCTCTACACAGCAGATACAATCAGATGTCATTGACCCAGTATCTTTGTGGATTTGTTCTTATGCATGGAGGATGTACAATGAGGGTATGCATTTTTGTAATAGGATAAACAGATATTTTTGAATGAGCATTTCAATTTTACAATTTTTATGAAATTAAAACATAATAATCAAATACTTTCATGTTTAACTACATGTATGTACTTTTTTGTGAAGGATATAGACAGATTGGCCCGAACTGGTCTTACTATGACATCCAAGTCCTTAACCAACAAATTAGCATCATGGGAAGACTGCCTGTACATGAGTGTTGAAAAAATCAGAGAAGGCTGGGAACGTGGAGAAAAGAAAAAATATCAGTTAGTAGGCGACAACTGGGATAGAAATATTTTGCCCTCATATAGAACATCACAGCAGAAGGCAATATCGCTCCATTTGTTTCAAGTGGTATGTGTGGTGGACAGAATTAACCCAGTGTGTGTTGAAAGACCAAACCAGAATCCTTATGACTTGAAGTGTATTGACTTCATCCCATCTATGCAGGACCAAAATTTGTTATGCAAGGAGTTGACATTTATAGTTGCCACTGCATTGCTGAACAATATAGATCAACTTAAAAAAATTCAAAATATTTACCCATAGCATCATTGATTGATTTTTGAAGAGACTTATTTGACATTTTCATCTTGCACGATGAACATCTGACAAATTTTGAGTCATCGTCGGGAAGCGAAACGTTTCCTTTAGAAATTTCACAAGTGAAATACATTACCAAACACACTTGGGTAATTTTCTCTTCTTCAATAAGTTCACTAGATGTCGCCTTGGTTGAGGTTAAAGCCTTCACATTATTGAACAATCGTGTTGACAACTGTTTAATTCTGTAACTTTGCCATCTCTTAATCTTTGACGCCATGTCATCCCACACCGTTAACTTCATCGATACAGAACAATCACCAACAACAAGCTAATGCTTCTGGATGGGAATTTCTCGCACTATTTGGGCTGACACTGGTCCAGTCGACAACACCTTTACCTGTACAGCAACCTTATTAATAACAACATTAATCTAAATATTGTTTTAAGTAAAAATAAAGACCAATTCATTAAGTTATATTAAACTATGTCTTAAGAAATTTACAAAAAGAATCCAAATAAATTGTTGAGCGATTCAATAAAATTGTATTTTAAAAATAAAACAGTGCTGCCACATATGCTGTTATACCCCTGTAAAACAGTTACTATATACACCTGTAACTCTATAAGAAATGATGTCCAACATTTTGACTGTTGGACTGAAACTGCTAGATTGTAACTGTTAAAAAAGACAGTTGACCGGTGGCGTCATATTCCGAAAAAAAAAAGTATTGAATTAATAGATGTATAACAAAACAGTTGTTGACTGTGTCTCGGACAACAGTTGATCTGTCCGACCGGCTCGCAAACTTGTTACTACAAACTGTTGCCCAAAGCCGACCCCAGTAAACAACTGTATATTACCTTGTATTCAATTAGGCATAATACATGTTATTGCTTCACATTGTGCTGAATTGTTGATAAATCAATTACCACACATTCCTAATTTACACAGAAAACCAAACCTTGTTGTACTCGGGCGTTGACTGCACATCCAAAATCGATTTTTTCTTTTCTCCTGCAGATTCATCCGTTGTTAATTTTTTATACGAGAAATTCAATTCCCTGCATACTTCTACCTTCGTCCTATAATTTATCAACACTTATGTTTTGGACGAATCAACCCGGCTAGGAACAATTTGGACCTCCGTGAGGTTCAGGGGGGTTCTTGCGTTGCTTTCCTCCATCAACGTTGAATGTTTCCCCACATCAAAACAAGCCACCTTACTGAATGTATCCCGTTGGACTTGTACACATGCGTTGAAATATCTGCTGTTAGTCCGACTTGTTTTAACTGGTGATACATTTTGAATAAATCCACATATGCTCGCTTTTTCTTCAAGTTTAATTTTCGTGGCCATTCTTGATTGCTTGGCGGGAAATATACAAAGAAAATCCGATATCATCCGAGGAACCACGAATGTTCAGGGCCCGTAGTTTTGTACTTTGCTTTAAGACTCAGTATTGAATGTAATTTTATTTTATTTAAGTTTTACCTTACACAATCAAAAACTTCTGTTAAACTTTCCAAACATCATTAATTTATATTCATTAAGAAACACATCTAAGAATTGAATTTGCCTTCTTCCGTCACTATTCGGATTGCCCTGTCCTCTCATCCCGAGAATTAACGAAGACGTGTACACTTCGACTGTGCATGATTTTACGCATCTCTTTATTTTCGTTTAACTTTTTCCTGAATGTTTTCATATAAAATTTACATTAATATGTAAAATATAATGACACATTGCAGTTTATAGAATTTAAAAAGGTAAATAGGATAAAGCATTAAGCTATATATATAGCGCCTATGAAAAACTAACGTACATTATGATTTGCTTATTCGAGACAGCAATAAATTTTAATATTACAATTTATCACAGGTGCTTGAGGAGAGGACCGCCCCCCCCCCATTTCCTTCACCCCCACCCTCAAGTGTCATATATTAATGGAAGAAAATCATATCCCCTTGATATAAATACAATTGTATTTACATATACGGTAGAAGGGGATATGATTTTTACTTCAAATGTTTGTTTTAATTTTGTGCAATGATTGTATACATTATATTATAAATATGTCATATAAAGATACTTTTAAAAAATTAAGTAAAGTCCAGGGGCTCTAGATACCTGTGGCTGGGGGATGAAAGGGGGGTGGGTTGGTCCTGTCCTTAACTCAAGCACCTGTGGAATTTATTGACATGGTGTGATTGTGGGTTGTCCCAAAGATAAACACATCTACTTAAGGGTTCTTCATTTATTCAGATACATGGATTAAAAGATTAAGTTATCAGCATAAAAATAATCAATTTTTATAATAAGTTTCAGCATAAAAATATACAATCATATTCAAATACATATTCATGACATCAAACTTTTTGTAAAGAGGGATAACTCTGATTATAATGCATCCTAATTTTAGTGTCAAGAAGAGTTACTGCCCTTTAACACAACCTGCAAAAATATAGAAATATGCTCTATATCTTTATCAATATCAATATTTAATTAAATAAAAACAAACTTTCAATGTAGCTTACATTATATCAAGATACATAAATTGAATATGAGAATATAACTTTGCAACGATCCCCTGTTTATGGAACAAGGTTTCACAATCCTAATTACTCAGATTATGTTCCTACTCTCTAACTTCAAGTATTAAAATGGTTCCAACAACTAACCTTTCACATTTATTAAAATGAGATACTATAGCTTAGTTATCAAAACTGTCAAGTACTTGGATACTTTATAAAATACATTCTTTCATAAATAAGGTATTATATCCTCAACAAGTAGAATTAACCAAATAATTCATTAAAAATCTCCTCCTCTAAACCAAAGACATACATAACAGAGATTGGCAATTCTGTCATTAGCGTGTTTTGTTGAAACATATTACGGGACCAACCTTGCTTTGAGAACTACATATAAGTAAACTTAAATAATGATCTTAACCAAAAGTATATTGTTTTTATGAAAAATGTGAAAAAGTTTTAGACATTTTTTAGCAACAAAAAATTGAAAAATAAGATTAATAAATAGAAAATACATTGGTCAACTATAAATCGTTGGCGAAATCTCGGATGACAAGTAGCCAACTGCCACCTAAAACTCCTCCTTTAATATTTTTATAAGACAAAAACTCATGAAAATATAGTATTTTTATTTTTTTTTTTGGTAATAGGGCTTAGCTGCCTAAATTTCGATATAATTGTTTATTAGAGAGATATACTGTTTAAAACTGGGAATACTTAACAATAAGGACCGCGTGGTTTCGAACAGTTGCCAATCTCTTCTATTTATGTCTCTGTCTAAACCAATCAATTACACATAAAAGATGTAACTCACCTGTATGTAAACATCCTTCTCATGTTGTAAAAATTTCAGAATGTTCAAATAATGATCCCCCACGAAAAAAAGGCACCACATTAGGGGTTCAAGTTTATACATAGGAGTTATACTAAAAAATCGTTAAAATGTTATCCTCAAAAACTACCTGGTCAAGTAAGCTAACACTTGTGTGGAAGCATTCTCTGGTTCTGTAAATTCAAAGTCATTCAAATAATGATCCCTGCGTGTAGAATAGGACAACAATTGGTATTCGATTTCTCACAGACATAAATATATATATATATATATATATATATAGAGAGAGAGAGAGAGAGAGAGAGAGAGAGAGAGAGAGAGAGAGAAAAAATCTTTAAAAATACTCTTTACTCAAAACCCGAATGATCAGACAACCTGTAAAAACTTGAGTGAAACAACCTCAGGGAAGGTTAACTTTGTCAAAGTCATGATCTTTGGGCATAGGGAAAAACTAAGTAAGAAACCTAAATTTTTATTTATAATTTTTTTTAAATTATTTCAAAATCCATATACTGTAGAAGCAGAAATATTCGTTGTGGATTTAATTTCGTTATTTTCGTTGGCCATATAATTAAACGAAATTAAATCCATGACGAATTTTTAACCCAAGTATTTATGAATGCAAAGAGATTACGATATGACGAAATTAAATGCCAACGAAATCTTATTTGGTTTAAAAACAACGAAATTTTGACCCAACGAAAATATATGTTTCTACAGTAGTTATTATATAGAGTATTACATGTGCTTATTTCCAAACATTTTGACGTACTGTTGATTCTGGTTGTTTACACTTCAGAACCCTGCACATTTCTGAAAATCATTTTTACAGAATATATTCTTCTACAAATATTTCATATATGAATCCGTATGTCACAAACGTGACCTTCTCATGTTGCTCATGTGAGCAATGTGGCCCATGGGTCTCTTGTTTTAGCAGAGGTGTTACTTTTTCCTCGAGCATTCCATTTCCAGCAGATGTTTCGGATTTTTTGTGAAAGCTTTTTGTTGAAGTATCCCTGTGTAAAAGTAAAGTATTTTAAAAATATGTGGAAAAATTTTTATGCATCACATAAATAAATATGAATTACCCATGGATCACCAAAAGCTTTATGTCCAATGCAAGGATAGTTCTGCGTACATTCCCCTACTTTCAAACAGAGCAGGTCTAGACAAGATAAAATATGCAGTTTCTTGGTCAAATTTGTCCCATTCTTTAAAGATCTCTTCTTTACTTAAAAGTTCCTTGATCAGTGGAGAGTAAGTAGGGATGAAGGAAGATACATCAGTATAATCCTGAAGTAAGGTCAACATTAAATACATTTCTTTTTAAAACTTTATTATGTTAAATAACTATGAGATTTAAAAAAAAATAAACTTATCAAACTAAGTTAGTTTTACCTGGCCTTGAATACTGGCGTCATGTGTTGGTTTTTTTTCCAGGGGTTTGAGTTTCCACCTCTTCGACTATTATTCCTCTATATTCAGAGCATTGGTTTGTAGTGTTTTGGTCACGATCCTTTGTGACTTCATCTACAACAATTCCTTTGTATTCCTTTTTTTGGACGTAGTGTCTTCCTGAATGTGGTCCCTTGACGCCTCAGGTTCATTGGATTTTTGCTGCTCCTTTTTAATGTACTGTAAAATCTTCCGCGCAGGACCAACCTTCCTTGGAAGCATCCTTAATATATCCTCTTCCGTTAGGTATAAAAGACTGAACCCATCTATTTCGTTGTCTGTAAAATCAAATCAAATACATTTATTTTATTTTATTCTAACATTGATTTTAGAATAATTTGAAAAGTAAACAGTTTATTAAAAAGTCTAACTTAACGGAAAATGTTGCTTGCATTCATTGATTAAAAATGGAAAAAAAACATGTTATACATGTACTGTAATTAAACTAATATTCCATATGCAATGAAAACAAAATGGTGAAGTTCACATGTAATATAAATTATTATTGAATTAGACATTTCCTTTGCAGAAGTCAGAATGTCCTCCAGAAATATTGACGCATAACGCAATATCAGTGTGCATTGAGGGACAAGAAGTTACATTCCTTCTGGAAAATGGCAACATAGTAACTGCTCCATTAGAAATGGTGGAGTCTGCACTACCACAAATAGACAATTGCAAAATTGAGCAGCACCTCCTTAACAAATGTAATCAAACTTTAACTGTATAAACGACATCAAAGGACAACAAAAACATCGCTATTCAATTTTTGTAAGGGAAATTCTCTCATCGAAACAGAATTGCTTCAATATGTTACTAATATTTGTCTGCCTAGTATGTAAAGTTAAAATACTTGGTAAACTTAAAAATCTTTCATTCTAATTTGCATGTGTGAGATATAATTAAAATGTAGAAATTTTACTTAAACTAGGATTAGGAACTCAAACAGGTCATATTGAATTCAATATTTTGAAATGCATTCCCATTTTCTGGTAAAATGAACATTGCATGAATAGTAAGATGAAAAATAAAAATGTACTTGAATTAGATGCATGGCCTCTATTAAGTTACAGTGTTCATGTGATTTACTATTCAGGTTTGTTTAATTATTGTAAGTGTGACATTGTTTATATTGCTATCATTGTAACAACAACAAATCTCCACCCCAACCTGGTAAATATTTTTGCCATTATATTAACATATTGAGGGAGCCGCATTTTTATTGATCAGTTTTACTTGATATGTATATATAATTTTTCATGGGATTTTGCATATGTAGTTACATTGAAAGTAATTGGAATAGGTGTATGGTACAAACAATTCCTGAAACTTAGCATTTTATAAAAGCCATTTGACAGAATGAAAATGAAAAGTAAGACCAGTGAATGATCGTGCAATAGGCATCTTCACATTAAAAAACCTTTGCCATATTAACATTAAAGTCACACAAAATAGGTTTTTTTTTTTATTGACATCTACTTTTTCTTTGTCTCATTTGGTGCTCTATGTTTTGAAGATGCTCATCAACCAACAGTTTATATTATTGTTACAACTCAGTTTCACAACTTTTTATAATGATGCTTGTGTTGTCACTGCTTACATTTATAAAGCATTACCAGTAGGTATTCCTACCTCGATTTTCTGAAAATTGTGCCAAGAAAATAATATAAACTATGCAATTGTGCTAAGATACGATATTGTCATAATCTTCATCCTTGTTGTTTACCATTTATATGACCTCAGATATTACAATGCAGATTTTATGAATCAGTACCATTCTTAATAACACGGTCAAAATTATATATAATCAATATTTTTATCATATAATTTTTAACTTTTATAACATTGGTGCAGCAATATTTTTAATGGAAAACATTGCTTAAATTTATGGAACTGTATTTTTTATTTACTGACAAAATTCAATCATTTTGTTTTTGCCAAAATAGCATTCAATCAGTATTAGTGCTTAAAAATGTCTCAGTTATTTAAAAATTCTACGTGCACTATACTTAAAAATGCCTATGTTTGCAGCTTTCCGCAATATATATTTTCACCCTCAAAGATAAACGATTTGCTTATAAACCTGCATGTTCATGTTCAATCCTCACATGTAGATATTTTTCCATTATATAGGAAAGTTGTAGTCCCAAAGTGATTGAATATTAATTAACCATTCAACCAATTTTGTTAAAATGTCTGATACGCAAATACATATTTACAAGGTTTTTTGTAGTTTAGCAAGTTTATTTTGTTGACCGAAGATTTGGAGTGTTTACATGTTAAATGTTTTGATCTTAGCATTCTTTGTTTACAGAAGCTTTGAAGTGATTACATGTTCCATGTTTTGATCTTAACTTCTCTTATAATACCGGTAAAGACATTAAAGCAGGCAATTCTTTTATTTTATGATAATCTAATGATGATGATTGTTGCAGTCATGGTTATGACTCAAACATTACAATGACCAAAACCCATACAATGTTGTCAAAATATCATTCCTATGATTGGTTATTCATCATACTGTGTCATATTTTTTGATAACTGAAGGTGATTTCATACTAAGTTTATCAATATCATACTTGTTTACACTGATAAATGTTTACAACGGTACTTTTACAATTTTCAGTTAACCAAATATATACTACTATATTAAAATAATAGACTCGAATTTTTTAGCTTTAAAACCGATAAATCGGAAGAGTACTGTCTTTTGTTTAATATATTCTAAACATCATTGGAAATTGGAGATTACCAATTTGTTTTTATTTTTTCTTAATCAAGCTTCGCTAATTAATAATCAACGAAAATTCCTCAAAAGATTCCGGAAATCATCTGAATTTTTGGATTTTACAATCTTTAACACCATTTTAACTCAATTCTTCACCTACTCAGACCAACTCATTTGTTTATTATACCCCCGCTCCGAAGGAGAGGGGGTATACTGTTTTACCCTTGTGTGTCTGTCTGTCCGTCCGTCTGTCTGTCTGTCTGTCTGTCCGTCCGTAACAAAAATTTCTGTCGCATTTATCTCAGCAACTATTTATCGCAGATGCTTGAAATTTTAACACAGTGTTTGTTAAGGCATGCCATATCGTGGGATATATTTTTGTACCAATCGGACGTCAACTTCCTGTTAAATGACGACTTTGCTTATTTTTTAACCAACATTTTCAAACAAATTTTCGTCAAAGATTTCTCAGCAACTGTTTATCGGAGATGCTTGAAATTTTCACACAGTTTTTGTTTTGGCATGCCATATTGTGGGATATATTTCTGTACCAATCGGACGTCATCTTCCTGTTAAATGAGTACTTTGTTTATTTTAGCCAAAATTTTCAAACAAAGTTTCCTCTGTTTCTTTCTGTACCAATCGGATGCCAGCTTTCTGTTAAATGTCGACTTTGCTTATTTTGCATATTCACATCAGAGCGGGGGTATCACTAGTGAGCATTGGCTCACAGATATCTTGTTTATTTAATATACATTTTCATCGTCCTCTTTATAAATGACTTGATTACTTTGATTGTTTGATTATTACTAATTGTTTTCATAGACTTATTTTTCATTTTCAGTTGTTTCAGACACCTGTTTCATACATGTACACATACATGTACATATTTGGGTTCAAACATTATGGTAAGTCTATAGAATTAGGTTGAAACAATAGCTTACATGTAAAGTTTTAAAAGTGAACATTTTAGTGGAAAAATTTCATATTGGAATTTGGTAAACTATTTTAATTTAGGTATCATAATTAAATAAATGTATATTGAGATGCTAATATTTTGATACATCACATGAATTTTTGTTTTTCCTAGATTACTATATACTACAATAGTGCCAAGAAGTCCCAGTTAATTACAAATGAGGCACACAAAAAAGTCTGTAAAGCTATTATATGGGGAAAAAATGTTGAAAGATCAATTGTTGATATTATAAGAAAACATAATTTGAGGAGGTATCTTCAGGAGCAGCTTCAGTTGTTGCCGATGAATGCAAAGAACTCTGTTTTAAGAATTCAAGCTCAGTTTTACAAGCTCGGGCTCATCATGATATTCTGTCTTTCACTTGGGACAAATTTCACCAAGAACTCACACTAAGAGCACCAAATACATTGAGGATTGTTTCATCAATGCTGTCAGATGTCCCTCTAAGTCCAGAAGGAAAACCATTTCTAAACTTGATGCATACTATATCAATGGCTCTACACAGCAGATACAATCAGATGTCATTGACCCAGTATCTTTGTGGATTTGTTCTTATGCATGGAGGATGTACAATGAGGGTATGCATTTTTGTAATAGGATAAACAGATATTTTTGAATGAGCATTTCAATTTTACAATTTTTATGAAATTAAAACATAATAATCAAATACTTTCATGTTTAACTACATGTATGTACTTTTTTGTGAAGGATATAGACAGATTGGCCCGAACTGGTCTTACTATGACATCCAAGTCCTTAACCAACAAATTAGCATCATGGGAAGACTGCCTGTACATGAGTGTTGAAAAAATCAGAGAAGGCTGGGAACGTGGAGAAAAGAAAAAATATCAGTTAGTAGGCGACAACTGGGATAGAAATATTTTGCCCTCATATAGAACATCACAGCAGAAGGCAATATCGCTCCATTTGTTTCAAGTGGTATGTGTGGTGGACAGAATTAACCCAGTGTGTGTTGAAAGACCAAACCAGAATCCTTATGACTTGAAGTGTATTGACTTCATCCCATCTATGCAGGACCAAAATTTGTTATGCAAGGAGTTGACATTTATAGTTGCCACTGCATTGCTGAACAATATAGATCAACTTAAAAAAATTCAAAATATTTACCCATAGCATCTAGAACACCAATATAGTGCACAGGCAGGACTGAAAACTCATCAGGTAAGTGTACACCAACAACAAAACACTTCCTTAAATCTATGAAATACATGTATTAGAGGGCTGGATGGTTGTGGCCATTTTTTAGACTGCACCGGCCTCCTTTATTAGAAGAGCTCCGTATAAGCATATAAGAAAGTACATGTAATAAGATTTAGAAGCTAAAATTTATGGAATTTTTCTACTTTCAATAATACCTTAATAAATCGTATCTGAAAATTTGAGAAAAATCTGATGATTAATCTGTTGACCTCCCAGCCTCCTTAACTTACTTAGGTTATGCAATAAGTTAAATTTGTTATTCCAACTAAATTGATGGAGGAGGATTATTATTTTAGATTCCACTCGGCCTATTTGATTGCAATGAGCAAAAAACACAGGATGCCATCAAGCTGTTAAAGGAATTTTCTCAAAAGTATGTTCCTGTCAAAGATGGTGAAATTGTGGAAGAAGTTTTCTTTGGAGGCAAGTACATGTAGTTAAAAAAAAACCAGGATCCTGACCCGTAAACCGTATATATATTTTTTAAATTTGTTTATATTAATATTTTATAACTAATCTTATTCTACAATTTTTTAAGTGATCGCCTTACAGATGAAAGGATCCAGTGTGCTCAGTTATCCATGGCAAATGCTGCTACTCCTCTAGAAAGTTTAAGAGGATTCATCTCAAAGATTGAAGATTTCCATCGCTTAATGAATTTCCTTGAGGTACCATACTTATGTTTTAAAACTAGCTATTGAAGCTGCTGAAAATTGTTGGCCTTCTCTCACCTCATTATTTCAAAATGGATTTTAGGTTGGGAGATGGATATTTTGATATAAAAAATGTGATTCTCAGATTGTTACATGTAGTAAGAATTATCTTTGTCATGTAAGGTACATGTACTTCACATCAGTCCATCAGGAGAGGATTTAATAACAAACAATTCTTCAAATGTGGCCTGGAGGATTTTTCTAAATATTGAATTATTTAATTATCACCAGTCTTTTGAAAACATTTTCTGACATGAAAAAGTTCCTGTAATAAATTCAGTGCAATTGTAAATGTTGCTGAAAGCAAAACAGATTTTAATGCAACACTTTTTATATATCTTTCATTTACAATGTTACCTTAATGGGTAGTTTTGAAACATTATGTTGTATTAAGGTTTCCTGGTATTTGATTTGTGTCATTACCTTGTAGGCAATTTGCACCTTGACATACAAAAGTACTTCAGCTGGAGATAGAGGGACATTTGCATATTTCAGAAATATTTTAAATGCCAGAAATGTGAAGGGTGAAGTCAAAAATTCCTACAGAGCTTACAAATTCCTACTATATACCATATTTGATGCAATGTGTTGTGTGCTGTTTTTTAAAGAATTTGGACTACGTAGCACAGAGGAGAAAATACCTGTGCCAGAACTGAGTAGCTCTGAAGAAAAAGTTTCGTGGATCAATGAAGTGAGTGAAAGAATAGTGAAATACTGGTTTTTTGAAAATACAGATTTAGTGCAGGAATTGAGAAATGTTTTTGAAGATGAACACCATGTTGAAAACTACTGGATCAACACTGCTGTTGAAAATCGATTTCCGTGCCACCACTGTGACAAAAGTTATGCTTTAATCGAAAGCTTAAAGACCCATGAGTCTCGAATGCATGGTTATGTTGACTCCTCTCCTAAAGGAGATAAAAATGATGAAAACAAAGATGAACTTTTTGATTATGTAGTGCATTTGTTTAAACTAGGTGCACTTCACAAAAATTTAGACACAGCTGTGGATATGGGTGATGGCCATAGATCAGTAAGAAGTGCAAAATATGAATTGCCCATATATAACAAAACCAACAAAACAAAGTATCTGATAGGAAGCATTCACATGACAGCCTTAGTTTCTGGTACATTACAAGCAGACAAACAGGAACAGTTGATCGCTAACAGGTTTGTAAACTTAAGTGGTGGAGCCAACAACAACATGGCATTAGATGAATATGTCGAACTTTTAAACAGAGACACAAAACAGGCTTGCAGTGGACATCAGACCAAAACCAGCATTCTCAAGCATTCCAAGGAATATCCTCATCTCATAGATGCAATTAAGCACATAGACATGATAAATGAAATAAAAAACAGAAAAGGAATTCATAAATACCCAAGCTACAAGAAAGATGTTTTCAAAACAGCAAATGAATTATTTGAAATTTCTGCCTTCAGTGAAATACCTGGTAGAACTCTGACATGTAGAGCAATTGTTTGTCCAAAACATCCGTTCGTAGATGCATATAAGAAACTACCAACAAAAATATTTAGACATGTTCCAACATTGCCTTTTTGTCGTTTAAGAAACAAACATATTTAAGTTTATCACATTACCAGTTTTATACTCATCAAAACTTATAAGTGTTCACCCAGTACACTAATGTATTTACTTGTCTTGCCGTCATGGCGACTGATTTCCACTTAAATTTCAAATTGTTAAGAACAATGCATTGACCTTGACCTCTGGCTGCGACCCGAGATGTTGACCTTTTCTCATTATCACTTACATTTCCAGTTTGGTTCAATTTTGCTCATACCTTTTGAATTGAAAAATTTCTGGATCCGCGCATGATTTTGGCCATGTTGAGGGGTTTTCTTTATAAACTATCATCGAACACTAAAATCAATCACAAAATAATGACAATCATGTTAAGCATGCGCAGAAAAATACCAATGTTTTGACGTTTCGTTACGGGTAATTGATTTCAATCATTGTTGTTTTACTTTATCTGTGTTATTGATGAGAAGACATATCAGTTATGAAATGTTGAAAATTTCACATTTTATTTCATAATTTCAAAATTATTCTATTTATTGAGGTGAACACTTAGAAGTTTCGTTGAGTTTAGGAATCAAGACTAGAATTGAACTTGCCAAAAACATACAAGTTAACATGGTTAATAAAGGAAAATTATAACTGAATTGTAATTGAATTTTTATATATTTCATAATTCTGTGGTTTCAATCATTTATTAGTGGACATCAATTTTGTGAAAATCAGTTTCAATGATATGAACAGTAATTTTGTGGCCAGTGATAATATCGATACAATGTAATATAAAAAATCTTTAATGAACATCTAATTTTGTGGACCAACCCGATAAATGAAAAAATTAAAATGAATATTGATGAAAGTCAAGAAACTAGTAACTCAACGACATGAAAAATTGTCAAAATAAATTTATTGATCTTCATTGTCTGAAAGACATGAAAATTGTTCAGATTCATAAAAGTATGAAATAGTTTCACTGTCGCTACTGCTGTATGTATCTTTGGCTGTATCTTCTGATGTGACACAATTCATAAGTTTTTCAATTGGTAATAAAATACAATGTCCACAAGTACACAATTCTGCACAAATATCACAGCAGTGGTGCTGATTTAAAGACTTCTTTACAGTTTCCATTTCAGCACTGGTATGAAAATTCTCCATAAGCGTTTGTCGTCTGCACACATCTGTTCGTAAAAAGGTCTTAACTTCTGTATCTAATTGTTTACACTGGTATGAATTATACAGTACAACTGCCACAGATGGTAGCCCATCTCGTCCTATTCGCCCCGAGATCAGCAACATTTACAGGAGGTCCGTAAATTATGACGCTGTTGCAGAATTTAACATCAATTCCCATACAAAGGGCACTTGTGGCTAGTACTATCCTAGAGAACTGTCATTTCCAAGTTTGTCTATTATTTCTGATTTGCAGTCTGATGGTGTTTCTGAATGATACATTTGAACATAGTTTAAGCTATCAGGGATTTCACTTGTTAAAAAGTTAAAAATGGTTGAAACATCCTTGATAGAGTTGCAATAAATTACAGTCCTTGGAGATTTTTCTTTAAGGTTGTTTCGTTGTAAGGAATTTGGCACCTTTTTTTACAACAAATTTAATGTTTTCTTTATTTGGTGACAATCTAAAAAATTCACATTTTTCTTATCAATTCCCAATACATTGAGCACTCTTTTCTCGATTGTTTTTGTGCAGGTTGCGCTTAAAGCTAATAATACTGCATTCGGAAACATTGACCGCAACTCTCCTAAATGCCGAAACCATTTCCGAAATGCATCGTCTTCATTTCCCATTCCTCCCCTGAAAATAATCCAATTTACTCTTGATCATTTATTTATATAGGCACATTAAAATGTTATTATGTTAAATAATTTTTTCACATTTTTACTAAAATGTTTTTATTAGAGATGTTATGCATTTGAACATGACTGTACATGTAAGATTGGTTTGGTTTGAACATATTTTATTGCACAAACATATACAAATGGTTCGAACACAAGTTCTAAACAACCTACGAGGTTCTTACCAAGGATTACATGTATGTGTGCAGTAACAAGCTTCAGACTTGAGTTGTTTTATTGCCTCCTCGGAGAGGGTGAGAAACTACAAAAGTTACAACATTTATAAGTACATGTAGACATCAACATGACAATCCACATTTCACATCATGCCAAATTTAGAAAATTCGAGCGTGACTCATGTACATAATGTAAGCTGTAAAATCTAACAATCATAACATGTCAAATTTACTTCTAAAGAGTTCAGGTAAGTTATCGAGACAGCGAATTATAAAATATATGGAATAAAATCATGTTACAGAAATAATAAGATAGTCCAATCTATGGTTTACTTAATGCTAACGTCCTGCCAATACACAAATCTCTATTTCTGCTGTAAATATGATGTGACATGTAAAAATAACCGATGCACTTAAAATGTAACGTAATTATTCGACACTATTAGCAATGCAAAGACATGACACTTTGAGTTTATAAACATCCAAGCCGTGTTTAGTCGGTTAACAGAAAACCATGATGTATGGCGCGAAGCCTTTCTCATTATAAAAATATCCCTCCGGATATTAGATAAACTTAAACAATCTCAAACCGGATAAAATTGAAAAATTATCAAAACAAGTAACAACACACTCCCCTTCTGATTTTGACTAGAAATCACCATTTAAGCAAACTATATCAATATGTAAAAATATAATCAAATTTGACAAAATATTCTGATACTAAACTGGTACAGATATCATGTATAAGTACATAATACAATAAATCCGATCCTACACACGAATACAAACGTTGTCAGATTTCGGTGGCACACTCACTTAACCTCAAGGAGCTTCACAAGTTGGGTGATCGGACGAACATAGGAAGTGGACGTATCCCCTCGCATTACCCGCACTTTGACCTTCTTCGCTTTTGAAGGCCTCTTCGATTACTCCCATCGGCCAATGGTTTCTGGGGGATCCACTGTCTTTCTGAAGCACAATGTCACCTTTATTGAAGTGGATTCCTGGCGATTCCCATTTTGGTCGGGTCTGAAGAAGGTGAAGGTACTCCGAGCGCCAGCGGGTCCAAAAGTTGTCGGCAATATACTGTACTCTCTTCCACTGGTTTTTGATAGCATCTTTCTGGTCGCAGCTCGGAAGGTCAAGATCATCCAAAGGATTCTTTTGAGTAAGCAGCTGACAAGGTGATAATACCTCTGGTTTTTCTGGGTCCGTTGATACTGGCACTAAAGGTCGTGCATTTAGAATGGCACAAACTTCAAGCATAAACGTTGGTAGAACTTCATGTGTTAGATCATGTTTGTTTTGTAGTAACAAGGCATCTAGGATCCGTCTACAACAACCAATCATACGTTCCCAAACTCCTCCGAAGTGCGAGGCATGGGACGGGTTGAAGATCCAAGAAATTCTGTTATTTTTCAAGTAATTGGCTACAGGGCCCTTCTCAATAAATTGGGCATCCAACTCTAGCTCTTTCACACCACCAACAAAACTGGTGCCTCTGTCCGACCTGAATTGTTTAACAGGTCCACGAATGGCCAAAAATCTACGAAGAGAATTGATGAAGGAAGAACTGCTTAACTCCTCAATGAGTTCGACGTGGACAGCTCTTGACACCATGCATGTGAATAGAATGGCCCAGCGGTTATGGTTTCTTTGCATGCCTCGTGTCTTCCTGTAAACAATAGGCCAGGGTCCAAAGGTGTCGATGCCAACGAATGAGAATGGTGGCCCGGTCTCTAGGTAAGTCTGCCATTTTTGTCCAGCCAAAGCTGCCTCTAAGTTTCTTGTATGTGACGCAACTTCTAAGCACAGAAATGATTAGTCGCTTTCCACCCACAAGCCAAAAGCCAGCTGCTCGTATAGCACATTCTGTTAAGTGACGTCCTTGATGTTGTATGTTACTGTGAAAATGATGTACTAGGAGAAGTGCAATATGATGGCCTTTGGGTATGATGATTGGATGATGATCGTCTTCATATGGTCGATTAGTGGAGATGTGCTGCAGCCGTCCTCCAACTCGAAGGATTCCGTTTGGATCTAAGACAGGGTTAAGGGGAAGAAGTGAGCTGTTTTAGGTGGTTTACTCCCATTCATGATTGATTGCACCTTTTCTTGATACACTTCATGTTGTACTTCCTTTATGATGAACTGCTCTACAGGTAAGTGATGATTTTGTTTTTCTCTTTGGAAACGCACAGCAATCTTCCTTAAGTTTGTGATAGCTCTCTTGAGACTATTCCAAGATGATAATTTTGTAAATCTGTCAGTCAAGGATAAAACTTTCTCTTGAGGATCTGATGTCTCGGTCTTCATGTTCACAACTTCTTTCCTGATCTCTACATCGTCGTCTGGCTCCACTACAGGGAAATACTCGTTCACATGAACAAATTCATTGACAAGAAATTCTGGTCTTTGTAGCCATACACTATGCGGAAGACTGGAAGTCTTAAAACTTCTGGTGGCAATATCAGCTGGGTTGGATTCAGTAGATATTTAGCCCCACTGCTCAGGTCCACAAAAGGATCTTATGCGACTCACACGATTGCACACATAGACATGAAATCGTCTCGCCTCTGCTGAGATGTAGCCTAGAACTACTCTGCTGTCTGAATAAAAGCGGAATGCACTCTTTGCAATGTCCAATTCTTTTTTTTTACAGTTTCTGCCAATTCAGTAGCAAGGACTCCCGCGCATAACTCCAAACGGGGAATGTAATGGGAATGATATTTCAAAGAATGTACACAATACTACATATCATTCAAATTTGACCTTAACTTCAAAACCAAGTTCATTTGCAGACACATGCAGTGCAGTAAATAATCTCAATGTGTAAAGCCTTGTGGTCTGACACTGCTTTATTTCTTGATATGCATACATATAGTATATGTATATACTATTAGACTAGTAAGAAACTGAAAAATAAAAATAAACATACATTTAGAAAGGTTACAATGTGTTTCTAATCCTTTTATGACATATTTGACAACTGTTCCTTTTATAAGTATGAAACATTTATGAGTCAAATCTAGCATGATCTTGAATATAATATTTGCTGTACAACCTTACTGAAAATGTTGCTATACAAAGGTTGCTTTGAGTATACAGAAATTGACTAGATACTTGTTACACAAGTTATAGCTTTCCAAAAAGCTTGCCTGACTAAACAAAATTATTCAATGGAAGCATGCATGTATCAATTAGGCTATCGTATCAGAAATGAATTTTTATTTTCGCTGCTGATCATAAATTTATAAATGGAACATGCAAATTTAAGACGAAATGTTTGTCTTTTCTTCGATCTAGAACATGTACATATATATCACTTGAAATTCATTTATTTTATTAATTCAATGTTTTTAGGAATACACATATCATATAAGTACTTGTAAGTTTGAAAGCTGGAGAGTAAATAGTCGTTTTTTTTTTCAAATTGTGTTTGTTATATTAATTGCAAAATCAACTGAAAGGCATTTTTTAAAACTTCCAACCTTATGAAATATGAGAGGGTATACAAACACGTATTGTGTTTGAATGTGTGTGGGCAGTTTCATTAAAATCATCTTGACAAGCAATTAAAGAAGGGTGAATTCTAAAATTCATGAAAAAACCCTAACTGTAACTTCAATTCAATTAGAATTCCTTATTTGCAGAACTTTTTATTATTTCATGCTCCTATAAAAGTGGAAGGGGGGGGCAAATCCATGATATTTCCATTTATCCTATAAAGTTAAGAAAGTGCCAGCTGTCAAAAAAGAGGGGAGGGGAAGCAGCCTCCCTCACCCCAACACCCGATGCTATGTGCCTGTGATGTAAACACATGGTGTGCACTGGGGTATTTGCATGATCCCAACAGACTCGTCAACTAATCGACGCACTAAAACTATGAGTGAGACATTTTGGCGCGAAATCCTGCTTTACCGTTCACGCAACGAATGAACTTATCCATTGGCAGAGATCCATGGGGGGGGGGGGGGGTTTAGATGAATTTGTTGACATTTGTTTTGTAACAGCTACATATATGTATATTATACTTTGGACCGGATGGTTTGGAAGAAATCTATCGAATTAAGAAACACACTTGATTAGTAATTTTTAAATGTGGTAATGTACATATAGTAAGATATGCGAGTTATGTTCCCTTTTCAAGATTAATGAAATCGCCCAACTAAACGAAAATGGGGTCACGCCCCGCTTTGTCCATTTAGTTCCTCCAGCAAACATTCCAGCTGTATAAATATATATTTGTTTTAATCCAAACTGATGACTCTCTTGAAATAATGATAATCCAACACCAATTATTTCTTACATTGTACCATAATAGACAATATGCTACAACTTGTTGCGATGACCCCCTCCCCCTTTTTCACCATTCAAATATTGTGGAATGTTGATCTATTTTTAAAGCAGGATTACACACGTGCTCTGCATGGTGACCGTCTCTTTTACTTGAAAACTCTTGCTCGCTGTTGTTATTACATGCCATAAAACATGTTCATCAATTATGAAACGTAAATGCTGACATTTTAAACATGCATCGGTTAATCTTTTCTATGAAATATCATGATATTGCTTGTCCCATTGTCTGCACTGTTTCGGAAATTGCAACTTTTAAACCTTAGATATGCCTGACGTCATGACGTCAGGCAATGAGTAAGATGATAATACTGACAACAAGTCGTACATAAAATATTCGATTGACTATGTAAGACGCGGGAAACCAAATGTGAACCCTAACTCTGTAGCTAACATCCGTTACTAAATTTAGACTAAGATACAAATCACTGAAGTCACCTTATGCATAATTGAACACATTTTACCAAAAAGCTACACCGTTATGACACTCGGAATATAACACAGATCAAAGGAAAACAGTTATAATGCAAGACTTACTCTATGCGGGACTATAACAGCATAAAATATATGCAAATTGGAGTGGGCGCCATGCCGTGTAGAACATTACAAATACGGAAATGCTACTAAAATGCAAAATGGTAACGGATTCAATCCGGAATTGAAATTTCTGAAAAATAAAGGGGAACAAATCTATGTTGTAACAATACACTCCCCGTCTGATTTTATCACCCTAAAAAAAAACCTTACAATGAAAAGAAAAAAATTTTCACAGTAAACACTACTTGTATGTAGCAAACAAATGTATAAACTGAACATTATTTTCACACAAAAAACAAGTTTATGTTATATAGTTCACACTGTCAGCAATGAAATCACTTCCGTCGCCGGTCTGATGTAAAGGCATGGCTTTCCATCCTTAAGAATACGCACTTCGATTTTACGTACCAGACCATCAGAGTTACTCGGGAATATGCGGTTCACGACACCAACTGGCCAATCAGTACGTGCACTTTCTTTGCCGTGGAGTAAAACGACATCTCCTTCTTTAAGGTTGTCTGTCGAAACTAGCCACTTCTGACGAGGCTGCAGGGTTGAAAGGAACTCACTTTTCCAGCGCTTCCAGAAGGTGTTCGCCATGACCTGGACCATTTTCCATTGACTGCGGTACATGTCTTTCACATCAAGATCTTTAAATTCAGTAGGTACTTCCTGGGTCTTTTGTGTCAGCAGCATCTGCGGTGATAGGATGAATGGTGCTTCAACATCACTGGATACAGGTACTAATGGTCTTGTATCATTATAGCCATGACCTCTGCCATAAAGGTCGTCAACACCTCATGTGTCAGTTTCCCGTGTTTGGTGTCCATAAGCATTGCGTCAAGGATGCGACGCGCAATGCTGATCATCCTTTCCCAACTGCCGCCAAAATGTGATGCATGCGGAGGATTAAACTTCCAGACAATGCGCTTGTCCTCCAGAAATGCCCTCATTCTGCTGTCTTCGACATTCACTATGTTCATGTTTAACTCTGAGGCAGCCCCCACAAAGTTTGTTCCCCTATCTGATCTAAATTCTGAGACTGCACCACGCATTGCAATGAACCGTCTCATGGCGTTAATGAATGAGGAAGAGGTCATTTCCTCAATGTGGACCGCTCTGCTGTACAGACAAGTGAATAATACAGCCCAGCGTTTTGAATGTGCGCTGCCCCCTCTTGTACGTCTTGTGATGATAGTCCAGGGTCCAAACACATCTACCCCTACAAAGGTGAAGGGTGGTGACTTTATGAGTCGGTCTTTAAGAAGATCTGCCATCTTCTGATTAAGTGGCTTTCTTCTCATCTTGCGGCACGTAACACAATGATGAATGATAGATGACACTAGGCGTTTCCCTCCAGTAATCCATAGTCCTTCACTCCTTATAGCACCTTCTGTAAGATGACGCCCTTGATGGTAAATTTTCTCATGATGATGGCGAACTAGTAGCCGAGCGATATGACTCTGGCCAGGTATTAGGATAGGTGTCTTTTCACAGACAGGTAAGTCACATAAATTGATACGTCCACCAACTCGCAGCAAGCCATCATCTAGGTATGGAGACAAAGCTAGAATTGTGCTGTCTCTTGGCAGTGGTCTACCAGCATGTAATGCATTTATTTCTTTCTGATAAAACTGTTTTTGAGTCTCTTTGATGATCAACAATTCTGAATCTAGACGAGATATTTCATTTCCTTTCTTACTGAGTCTTCTCTTGATAAGTGTTATGGCACGCACTAGACTTGACCAACTCCCAAAGCGGTTAAAGCGAGAAATGCCTAAAGTTGACTTAGATGATATGGTCTTTAGAGTCACTATCTCTGGCCGTATCTCTGTATCTTTATCTGGATCTACCAAAAAGAACTTCTCATTATTGGGATTTCTTAAGTTTCCTCTGAGGAAGTCTGGCCCATTTAACCATAAACTATCACAAAGTTGTTCTGGCATAAGTCCACGAGTTCCCTGGTCCGCCGGGTTTTCTTCTGTAGCTACATAATTCCACTGATGTGGAGAGGAACTCTTTCGTATCCTGGATACACGGTTGCATACATAAACATAGAACCGTCTGCGTTCATTGGATAGATACCCCAGTACCACTTTGCTGTCAGAGTATTACTTGATGTCCTCTAAAGGAAGGTCGAGCTACCTAGATAGCATCTCCCCAAGCTCTACAGCTAGGACTGCCGCACAAAGCTCCAATCTTGGAATCGTATGTCCACTTTTTGGTGCAACTTTACATTTCCCAAATACGAAACCTACGGATATCTTCTCTGAAGTCACACCCCGAAGGTAGGCACAGGCACTCACTGCCTTTTCAGAGGCATCGCAAAAGATGTGAAGTGTCTTGTGGACGCACATTTGGTATGATACAGAAAGTAGCCACCGTGGAATATGCACACCATCAAGTCTTTTGAGTTGTTCTAACCAAAGTTTCCATGCACCCATGATAGTTGTAGGTAAGGGATCATCCCAACTTTCAATCCCAGTGAAAGCTTGTCTCATGATGAATCGTCCATTTAGAATAATGGGCGCAATGAAGCCGAGTGGATCAAATAAACCATTTACAGTTGACAGCAATCCTCTCTTGGTGAATGGCTTCAGCTCCTCCGAGGCTTTGTAGATGAAGGTATCTGTAGCAAGGTCCCAACTCAAACCTAAGCTGTGGTGTATAGGCAGATCATCTCGATCTAGATCAAGCTGTTCCATGGATTTTGCTAGATCTGCAGTTGAAAACTGTTGCATGACTTCTTCACTATTCGATGCAATCTTGTGGAGTTTCAAATTTCCACCTTCCAGGAGTGTCTTCTGTGTTTGCTTTAGAACATTAACTGCTTCACTCACACTGGGAAATGATGACAAACCATCATCAACGTAAACATTTCTGGAAACAAACTGTTTCACCACTTCACTACAGTCATCTCTTACACAACGTCGAAGGCCGTATGTGGCAACTGCTGGGGAGGGTCTGTTGCCAAACACATGAACGCACATTCGGTACTCTAGAAGTTCTTGCGCTGGGTCGTTGTTTTGATGCCAGAAGAAACGGAGGTAATCTCGGTGAGGTTCTGCCACACGAAAACAGAAAAACATTTGCTGAATGTCTGCAATCACGGCTATGGGCTCCTTCCTGAATCTCATGAGCACTCCATCAAGACGATTCATTAAGTCTGGTCCCAACATCAACACATCATTCAAGGAAATGCCATCGTGTTTGCAGGAAGAGTCGAATACCACTCGTGTTTTGTTCTTCTTCTTAGGGTGGTACACCCCAAATATGGGCAAGTACCAGCACTCCTGTCCGGGTTGAACAGGAGGCGCAATCTCGGCATGACCAGAGTCAAAAATGCCCTGCATGAAACTCACAAAGTGTTCTTGTTTTGTTGTGTTCCGACGAAGGCTCCCTTGAAGCATGAGTGCTCGTTTCAATGCCATTGATCTGTTGTTTGGCAAGATTTCTCGGGTTTCCCGGAAAGGTAGCGGAGCAGTCCAATTTCCGGTTGAATTTTTGGTGAAGGCTTTATCCATCAGTTCAATGAATTGGTTATCTTCAATAGATTGTCCTAAATCATTGTCGTTTG
The DNA here is from genome assembly GCF_963853765.1 of Magallana gigas. Classification (NCBI taxonomy): domain Eukaryota; kingdom Metazoa; phylum Mollusca; class Bivalvia; order Ostreida; family Ostreidae; genus Magallana; species Magallana gigas. Next base: position 55,537,549 of record NC_088853.1, read on the forward strand.
CTTGGCGTCTGAAAATGGGATCATCATCTAATTTGAGTGATATATTGTATTCACATTTGTCAAATACACTAACTCTGCCACTTTAATGCACAGTCGTCTTCAAGACGTTCACACTAGCAGGTGGATGGAGGTTTCCAAGACAAACGTTTCCGATGAGAACCCATCCCAGGGCTAGCTTCTGGGCAAAAGGAGTTCCTCGTGGTCCTGTACGTTGATCTTCAATGTGGTGAACCTCTGGTAGATCTCGACCAATCAACAGTAGAACTTGTGCTTTTTGGTTAAGCGGAGGAATATCTACCCCACTAAGGTGTGAATGAAATTTAACAATATCTGGTGTTGGAATTTCACTTTCCTCCTCTGGAATTAGTTCGCACTCTGTAACCCGTGGCAGCAGTAATCTACAGGAACCATTGTTTGACTCCACCACTAGTCCAGAAGCCTGCCTCCCACTTCGTTGAAAGGTGCCGGCACATGACTTCAACGAGTATGTTGTAACTGAAGACATTGGAATATCTAAAACATCAAACAATTCAGTTCTGGCAAGTGTATGGGTACTCTGATCGTCTATCAATGCGTATACACTCAGTGATTTTACAGGCTGATTCACGCGATGTACTCTGACTAGAATAGTCTTGGAACAAGACCTCCCTGTAAATTCTTTGCCACACAGTTCTGTACATGAACTCAGGTTAGTCCTGGATTCCTCCCCGTCATAATGTGATCTGGGTGTAGAGTCTGACTTGTTGGATTCCTCCCCGCCATAATGTGAACTACGTGGAACACCTGGTCTCTTGGTGGACATGTCACTGACGTGTAGTGCTGCAGGATGATTTCTGTTTCCACAAATATCACATTTCACAAATGCACTACAACCTGTATAAGTGTGTGTTGTTGAATCACAACATTTAAAACAGAAGTTGTAGTCTTTCAGAAGTTTCTTACGTTCGTTAAGAGTAAGCTTTTGGAATGTCTTACACTGATTGAGCTTATGCCGGGACACGTGTAAAAAACAGCTGTTTCCCATGTTGATATTGGAATCTTCTTGCGATGTGTTTACAGCTGTTTTCTTCACCTGAACATTGTTTTTCTTAAAAGAGTCTCGGTGTCGAAAATCATTCACAAAGTTTGAACGATTTGAACAGTTGGTACTGGTTTCGCATGTTGCTTGATAATTAAAGCTGGGATCATTCCGGATACGGCTCATTTCAGTCACGAATTGTACAAGGTAGGTAAATGGTGGGTATGTCACCCCGTTTTGTAAATTGTAATTGGTTGCACGTGTCGTCCACTTCTCCTGCAAGTTAATTGGAAGTTTTGCAACAATTGGGCGCATGCCAGTGGACGAATCTAGATATGCAAGGGATCGGTTGAGGGTAGGATCCTCCATCCGCAGCTTCACTTCACTTAACAAATCTGCCAATTCAAATAGTCTCTTGCTGTCCTTACCGGTCAATGTTGGGAATTCTGACAATCTTGATTTTATAGATGATTCAAGTAGGACTGGGCTTCCATATCGGTCATCCAAGCGATTCCACAACTTCTCCAGAGCTTTCTGTGGGTTGTTGAGATTAGCAGTTCGTATGCTCACAGCATGTTTTCTAGAGTCAGGTCCCAGGTAGTGGATCAGTAAATTCAGTTCTTCTCTTGGATTGGCATTCAATTCTTGGGTAAGTACCTCAAAGCTATCCTTCCATAAGTTTCAGGACGATCATCAAAGGTGACCAATGACCAACGCAGAAGATCTTTCTTATTCATGTAGTTAGCAAACTCGCTGAGTAATGCAGGTTGTGGTGCTTCCGGCTGTGAAGGTTGTGATGGCTGCGATGATGCTGGTTGTGATGATTTTACTTGTGATAGTTTCGGCTGTGCAGGGCTGCTATGGTTTGTTGGCTGAAAAGTAGGAGCATATGCGTTCAACGAGCTTGTGATTGGTGGTCGAGTTCGCTCCGTGGATGGCATAACTTGATCTTCACGCTTAGTACACGTCCTAGTAGTTGCACCAGTCTTGGTGTCAGTGTGCTGTTGTACACTGAACACAGGAGGAACACTTCATGTTTGTGTGTCGGTATTGTTAGAACGCTGCTGTACACTGAACACGGAGGAACACTTCCTGTTTGTGTGTCGGTATTGTTAGAACGCTGTTGTACACTGAACACCGGAGGAACACTTCCTGTTTGTGTGTCGGTATTGTTAGAACGCTGTTGTACACTGAACACCGGAGAAACACTTCCTGTTTGTGTGTCGGTGTTGTCATTCTCCATAAGTTGAGAACAAAAGTATTTGGTGAGAATATCACTGTTGTTGTTATCATCACACACGGAGTCTTCATCCCAGAGATCTAATTCCTCTTTCATTCCAAGGTACTCCGCATCGGCTACAGCAGCTTCTTTTCTGACTGACAGAACGTCCATCTTTGCCTTTAACATAGCTTCTTGTTCTGCAAACATAAGTTTTACTTTGGCTGCTTCTCGCTTAGCTCGTTGTCGTCCGAGGAGAGATGCCACACTTGATGACTTGCTTGAAGATCTTGCAGATTTAAAGCTGTTGGATTTTGTTTTTGGTTCGCGAACTCTGTGAACACTATCCATTTTCTTAACAAATTGTTCTACACGTTGAGCATATGTGGCTTTAATGAGCGCAAGACCTGCCTGTTCGCGTGCACTGTCGTCTGTGTTGTGTCTGATGAGGAAGTTCAGAAAATCAGAACTTAAATTTTCATATGTCTTATAGACTTCAAATAAGCGTTTTGATAGTAGTTCAATATCTGTTTCATCACATATAGTTGTGTTAAGTAAACTGTCAAGATCTTTTCCAACTCTTGTTAGTTTTGCTGATAGATGGTCCACTCGAGACTGATAAAACATCAATCCTTTTTTGGACAAGGTTCTGTGTTCTCTTGTTGTCACCTCTTCACATGTGTCTGTAAGCTCTTGCTCTTGCTCCATGGACTGTGGAGTGGACATGGTAGGTGTTAAGTCATCCTCTGTTGGCTGTGACATTATGCTGAATTGCACCCGATTTCTTACTGTAAAGCCTTGTGGTCTGACACTGCTTTATTTCTTGATATGCATACATATAGTATATGTATATACTAGTAGACTAGTAAGAAACTGAAAAATAAAAATAAACATACATTTAGAAAGGTTACAATGTGTTTCTAATCCTTTTATGACATTTTTGACAACTGTTCATTTTATAAGTATGAAACATTTATGAGTCATGATCTTGACTATAATATTTGCTGTACAACCTTACTGAAAATGTTGCTATACAAAGGTTGCTTTGAGTATACAGAAATTGACTAGATACTTGTTACATGAATAAGATGATAATACTGACAACAAGTCGTACTTAAAATATTCGATTGACTAGATAAGACGCGGGAAACCAAATGTGAACCCTAACTCTGTAGCTAACATCCGTTACTAAATTTAGACTAAGAAGTCACCTTATGCATAATTGAACACATTTTACAAAAAAAGCTACACCGTTATGACACTCGGAATATAACACAGATCAAAGAAAAACAGTAATAATGCAAGACTTACACTATGCGGGACTATAACAGCATAAAATATATGCAAATTGGAGTGGGCGCCATGCCGTGTAGAACATTACAAATACGGAAATGCTACTAAAATGCAAAATGGTAACGGATTCAATCCGGAATTGAAATTTCTGAAAAATAAAGGGGAACAACTCTATGTTGTAACAATACACAATGTGACAGTTTAAGATAAAGCTTAGGATTTTCTACCTGTGGAAAATCCTTGCGGGGCCCTAATTATAATACACCTTTAAAATTTGATTGTTCTTTACATAAGTCAAATGAAGTTAAAGAAAATATAAAATTCCATTAGGACTGATATATACCTGTAACATAGTCATCATACCTTTTTTTCTTTCTTTGACGTGGGACCACCTACTCTTCTTCACTTGAGCTGAAATCGGCCGTTGTCGTTAAGCTATACTTTTTCACATTCACTTTTCTTACCTGTTAACATTTTTAAATTATAATTTGACAATCATTTTTATCCAATTGGCAAAAGATAAACAAGTGAAAAGCTGTCAATGTGACAGCAAACCGGGTTTTCTTTTATGTAAACTGTATCCATAATCCATGTCAACCCTTATCCAGTGAAATGGAGTACCCTACATGTATATGAAACATTTTGCCAAAAAATGACTAAGTTCAAAAGCTGGTATTTTTTCGATAAATTATCAGAAATCAAAATCCTAGCAATATGCACACCTCTGATATATGTACAATTGATCTGCAAAAGAACAACTTCCTATCTTGAGAACTGTAGGAGGAGTTATCCGTACAATGAGGGTACCCTATATGCAATATTTTGCCAAAAAATGACTAAGTTCAAAAGCTGGTATTTTTTCGATAAATTATCGGAAATCAAAATCCTAGCAATATGCACACCTCTGATATATGTACAATTAATCTGCAAAAGAACAACTTCCTATCTTGAGAACTGTAGGAGGAGTTATCCGTACAATGAGGGTACCCTATATGCAATATTTTGCCAAAAAATGACTAAGTTCAAAAGCTGGTATTTTTTTGATAAATTATCAGAAATCAAAATCCTAGCAATATGCACACCTCTGATATATGTACAATTGATCTGCAAAAGAACAACTTCCTATCTTGAGAACTGTAGGAGGAGTTATCCGTACAATGAGGGTACCCTATATGCAATATTTTGCCAAAAAATGACTAAGTTTAAAAGCTGGTATTTTTTCGATTAATTATCGGAAATCAAAATCCTAGCAATATGCACACCTCTGATATATGTACAATTGATCTGCAAAAGAACAACTTCCTATCTTGAAAACTGTAGGAGGAGTTATCCGTACAATGAGGGTACCCTTTTGGCAGCCGCCCGCCCGCCCGCCCGCCCGCCATTTTCACCATTTTAATAACCGGATTTTTCCGTTGGAAAACCCGGTTAAAAACTATAGTTACACTACCACAAATATAATATAAAAAATATCACATTTAAATATTTTTCAATATCAAATTTAATAATCCAATATCAAAATGAAAGTAATTGTTCTTCACAACTATGAATATTTATAAAAAAAATAAGTCTCTATTAACTTTACATTATATTTAAAAAATCATTACCTTGTTTTAAATTAACAGACCTGATGTGAATTTAATCTTTAGTAGGTCAATCTTGACCCAGGGTTTCTCTGGCAATTTCATTTCAAAAATTTTGGCTGTATAAAATTTAGGATTCAACTGACATGATACAATATTTTCATATACATATTTAACAATTATATTATTTTCACTATTCCCAGATGAATCGAATTCTTTCACTTCTCGCAACCGGCTCTCTTTCGGAGGATGTTTAAATTCCGCTAATCCTTTACCTCCGCACAGAGGGGTTGACTTTAGTTTCCCGAATTGGTGGTCGCAGATATGTCTTACCCGCTGACAGTTGTTGCAGATTGGCCTTCCATCCGTCGTTCTAAGGTTCCGGTCAGACCTGGGCTGCAGTCCACGGCCTCTTCCTCGCCAGGATCCTCGGAAGTTCTGTCCCCGGGTATTTGGGCCATATTGTCGCTGGGGAAAAATGCGCCTTATCTCGGTAGCCATCACTAATACTTGGGTTGAGAGGTCTGCGATGGATTTCTCCAGCTCCTCTGTTCTCTTAGGTTCGCGTGACATAGCTGCCACTCTTGTCCTCGAGTTGTCCACAAGAGAGTTGTTACATTCCTCTTTTTTCGCATGACGAAAAGCTTCCTCAAAAGTCTTTGGGTTTGAAAGTAGAACAAACCTTTTATTTCAGGTCTTAACCATTGAATGATATGTTCTTTGGAAAGAGTTTCTTGTTGTCGTCTTAGCATGTCCATGTACGCACGTGTGGCTAGCGTCGTTATATTTGCGGCAAAGTCGGCAACAGTTTGGATCTCTGCTTGTCTGTATCCAAAGAGGTTTGAGTAATACAATGACTGTACCTCTATTGGGATGAACCTTTCCCGGAGAGTCACAGACAGAGCAATAATCATCTTTTAAATCATCATCTAACGATTTGTAATAATCTGCTGCCTGGTCTCAGAGGAACGCCGGTATTGTGGGACACTTCCTTCCGTCACTCCAGAGATTTGCTCTGGCGGTCCGGTCAAAGTCTTTAATCCAAGAATCAACATCTTCGTCTAACTTTCCGTAAAAAGGAATGGGCCTAACTAATGTCGATGACTATGGCTCTGGTGTAACTTTATTCACAGTTATTTCTTCGACAGGCTCTTGCTTTTTCTTTGGCATTTTGTTACTTTGTCCTTTAGTTATCCCACCGCTGCCACCATAATATGTGACGGGGGTCCTCCCTGTCACCGGCACTGATTGATGACTATTGTTTATGTTTACAAGTTTATTTACATATTTACAACGAACATGAATTACACAATATATAGGAATCACAGGTTATATAAAAAAATGCGTCCTCACTCTTTGACATCCAAACTCATTCTATCCTGTCTCCGACGTGTTCCCTGGGTATGGCCATACCAATTATCTCTCACTCCTCTCAACCATAACTCAATCAACTGCTCACTTTCATCTCTCAGAACTTTATCATGCACAATAAACAAATGACAACTACAGATATTAACTCAGAAATTATAGACTCGTATGTTCGCTCTCTCTCTCACTTGCCTAAGGAGCTGAAATGATACTCTTCGAAAAAAGGGCTACAACGCCTGCGTCGCGCACCTGCAACCTTATCAAACCTTTCATACCACAATTTTTATCCGACACTTATTAAAAATAATTAACCCAAGGGGATGGCCCTGTAACACTAACTTGAAAACTGTAGGAGGAGTAATCAGTACATGAGAAATGTTGGCAGCCGCCAGCTTCAAAATTTCAATTACCGGATTTTTAGAATGGCAAAATTCTTATAGTTCTCACCCCTTGTATCACTTTAAATATCAAACCGTTTACGAACAGTTTCTGACGAGTTTCCTCAGAGTATTATCATCTTATGATTAATATTAATTTTACACATTTTTAAACTTTCCTTCTCGACAAAATGCTGCGGTCAGGTTGTTTTTCATTCGAATAACATTCCAGAAAGGTGATAAGGAACAAAGCAATAAGAAAAACGGTGAGTTTGTGCCAACAGTTTGTAGAAAATTGGAATACTTACTGTGTATGTAGTGTGAATGAAGTGAGTTACCCCAAGACTTTTCATTGAAGCAGTTGAAGACAATTTTGTTAAGGTTGAAACAAATGAAGACACAAGAGAGGGAGAAAGTAAACATTTCTTTAATCCATGCAATACAGAAGTTTATTTTCTCACACACCATTTGACAAGAAAATCTTAACCTTGTGTGGAAGCATCCCCAGGTAGTGTAGATTCGAGTTTGTTCATATCATGTTACCCTGCAGTAGAGTTGGGAAAAACTTTTAAAAAAGCATCTTCTAAAACATAATTTGTCTAGAAAAGCTCTAACTATAGCCAGTCGAAATAAATTAATCAATTTGAAAGTTTTAGAATAGTTTCAGGCTTAATTAAGAAAGATGAGACAGTTTATGTTAAAACACTTGTTAACGCCATGGGCAATGAAGATCAATCCATTTTTCATGGTTTTGGTTTAAAGGAAGAGGGCACAAGGATAAAATAAAATACTACACAGTTAATGTAAATTCCAGGAACATTTTATGTCGCGCAGAAATGTAATCTTTGAAAAAGCCAAATTTTAAGAAATGAAAACAAGAGTGTAATTCTGCAGACAGTGTAGTGGAATTTATGTATTACATTAATTGCGCTCCAAACATCCGAGCTAGAATTATTTCCCTTTTTTGATGCAACACGTGCCAGCACACTGAACAAGAAACGTTCCATTTTGAAGCTTGTTGACCAATACAATGTATGTTTTTGTTGTTTTATATGTGCTACTAAGATGTTTAAGCTTATGAATACCCTACATGATAGTTTTTTTCTTTGTAAAATTTACTTATCAAGAAGTTAACGGTCAGCAATGATGTCAATACATTTTGAACGTTGAAGTTAAAATTTCTGTTTTAAACCTACAACGAATGTATTAAACGTTAGGAACTGTTTATCTATGCTTAAAATGAATAAAAAGATAGACAAATAAGCCGGAAATGCATTTCTAAAGCATTGTAAATAGCAAAAACTTATTAAAATAGAATTTGACCAAAATCGTAACCATGCTCCTTTAAGAATTACATATATGTCAAAGTTAATGTAGGATTTGTCAGTTTTCTTAGTCGAAGTATTTTTCATTTTTGTATGTATGGAACGCCATTCTTGTCATCAACAGTACATGACAACTGTTTAAATGTGATTTTTGTTCTTTTGTAACTTTTTACTTGCTTTATTCAATGAATCATGAAACGAATAAACTGGTTGCAAACTTTCTGTAACGGAGACAGAACAGTAAAAAGATTGTAACGACTTGGACAAGGAGATTCTTTCAGCGACGAAGATGAAACCCCGGATTCTCCTCACCACTTATTATGACAATTCTTTGTGTTACTGGGGTAAACTTGTCATAATGTACGGGATCTTGTAATCGCTGTTTAACCGAAGGAATCTGGACTGCTCACCGCTATGGGGAGTGGCGTCCTACCCGCTCTGGGGTGTAAATTCTTTACCCAAGCTCTGAATATAGAACAACGCAGACAAGACTTCGGTTTACCACTCATTTATTAAATATTATTAACCTTTTATTTTTATAATTGATAAAAAATTCCAATTTTTAACCAATTAACAAATCAATATAATACATAATAATTATAAATATTGAAATCCTCTGAACAACTAATAATATGATATTACCTGAATATAGAACAACGCAGACAAGACTTCGGTTTACCACTAATCCAAAAGTCCTATCTCCGCCGTCTATATGCCCTAACCTACGTCACCTCAACCTCCGTACCCTTATATGTTTATCTCACAACGCGTTCACTTACTCCGACGCGGCGTGGTCAGTTTATATCGTATTTTATATTTAACACTTAGCCACTAACTCGGTTCCGTGTTTCTTAACATATATCAGCAATACAATTCCCCTAATGATGCACACATTTCCCCTGGTTCATCTCTTTAGAATTCTCTATCTACTGACCAGCGGAAAATAATCTTATGAACGAATCTGTACACGTGTTTCTAATCATAGCGGCGGTATATTTAGCCTATATTTACCCACATGTACTTGAAGCAAATTTAATGTAAAATATTATTATGATAAATACACCCCCACAGTGTGCATGGTGATAGGAATAGAGGAACTATTTTGATTGAGAGTCTAAAAACTGGTGGCATCTAACATCAACATGGTTTTATTGGAGTAGCCTTTGGTGATTAAAGTAGTCTTGAGCTTTTTTTAAAAAATGTATTGCATTTATTCACACTTTTAGTTCATGTTTTTCGAAATAGATGCATATTAAAAGTAATTAGATTTCAAAATGTTTGTCAAATAATATATCTCTTACTTTGATGGTAGTGCTTTGGGTAGAATGGAATTCTTTTTTTTCTTTGTATGACGCCACCTTCAAGCATTTTGCCTCAATTCTTGAGCCTACTGCTGTGGAAAGGGATAACTTGGTTCCCCACAACTTAATAGCAACACATCCCCATCCACATCCAATTTGTATTTTTTCAAAAAGTTTACACACTTATTATGTTAACATGTTAGATTTATCAAATCCTCTTACACCATTTATTAAAAAAAAATCGTAAATATAAGTCTGAAAACGATAGACATGAATTGATAAAACTTTTGACGCATCTAACTCCCTAATTATAGGGGCCAGCCCCTTTTTCTGTATACCGAATGAAAGGTCTCGGTTAGACCAAAAACATTTAAAAATACATCTTATAACAACTTATTATCAGGTAGAAAACTATAACGGAAAATACGTGAATTCATTTGCATTTTTTTTCTAACCTTTGTTTTAACATCCATACAACTCCTTTTATTTGCATTTTAATATCAAATGAAATATGTCTTGTTCCAATTCAATGTATCAGCTTCGAAACCAGCCAATCTTCGAGACTCTGCCAGTCATCGTTAAAGCATCGGACAAAATAAGTCGTTAAGTTTTACTAAACGGGGAATAATTCACAACAGGATTGGGATTTTCATCAAGTAAATTATGAACAAATGAGCGAGATAATAAGGATCAAAGTTGGCGTCTAGAAGAAAAAAAAAATAATATGAAATCTGAAAAATTCTCATAATAATAGTAAGGTCTTCCGCTCGGAAGCGCAAGACCTTAAAAATAATAATGAAGAATTTCCAACAGAATCAGTTCAAGGTCTTCCGTTGGAAACGGAAGCCTTAATTATACCTTACTGACAATGGAATTCAATTTTAAAGCATAATTGTATTAACATTTCGAATTTTTTTTTCATAAATGCGTAGAAATAATTAACAGATTCAATGCTCTCTCTCTCTCTCTCTCTCTCTCTCTCTCTCTCTCTCTGTGTTTAATCATGTTCTGTGTTATATCATCATGACTAATGTACTGTAGGGAAAAACCCATTAAATTGACATTGTAAAACAACTCCATTCACAAGCACAATCACTAGATCACTTCCTGTGATGTCGATATCAACAAGTGTGTATTACATAGAAATACACACAGAGACAAAACAAGAGTGATACTTGTTAATTCATAAGGAAGGAAATAAAGGGAATACTGTCAAACTTTTTCACAAAGTAGCAAGCAGTAGGTGAGAGGGAGAGAGAGGGGTGATACGAAAATTTGAAAAAACCCTGTCCGGATGAAAATTCCCTGTTTTACATAATGAACTCCTATGTTCGCCCTTTCATTAACTATACTTTCCCCCATCATTTTCAGTTCTCATCCACTGTATTCTTCTTTGGTCTCCTGAACGCACCACTCATCCCTTTTACGGCCTCCCACAATGCTCAAGTAAACCAAGAAAAAGTTGGTATTTAATTAATATGTTTTTTATTTTTTTTATACAATTAACAATGAGTAATAAAATTAAAAGCAATAAAATACTTATCTCTTGGATGGTTTTAAAATATTTGTGCATCCCACTTTTGAGACAACAGACAACAAAAAAGGCCAAGTCAGTTCTGACAACTTAAGAGGTATTCGCAGTTAAAACAAAAATAAATTAAATATGATATTAATTACCATTCGTTTAAAAATTTACAAACAATGTCAAAACAGTTCATCAGCCTTTCGACCTTCGGCTGCTTTCTAAATCCTTTCAAAGAAGTCAGCAAATTAAATAAAATGGAATAATTTTGCTTCAGTTTTTTTTTACAAGTATACGAACAAATGTCCGTGTGGTATTTTTTTTTTTTGGAACTAAAAAGTTGAGGGGGGGGGGGGGGGTTACATGTTCAGAAAATCAGTAATTTTTTGTGATGTAAGCTTCCTGAATTTATTTAAGCACTAAAAAGATGCATGTAGAGTCTATTTATCAGGAAGTAAATGAGTTAATATATAAATGATATAAATTGTTATCATTGATTTTTATAGTCAACCGTTAAGCTCTTTTTCTCTGAAAAAACTTTGTATAAAAGCTTGTCGTTTGTTATTTTGTTTTACTTGGTTTTTGTATCATGTGTGCATATAACTGTTAAGTTAGTCGAATACTTTACAATTGTCAGTGTCATGAATCCTTTATCAGTGATCTGGGTGCATAATTTTGCATTGTTGTATTATAGATATTTAAAACAAGCATTCTGAGAGTATTGCATAAGCAATACACGTCCCCTGCCGGTTTGTATTATTCTATGAAAGCTTCCAAGCACACAACTATTTTAGAGCTATTGTAAACAAGATGTCATGCTTTAATCAGAGATAAAAGAACAGGAAATTAAAACTATATAGTTGATATAGAAATTAAGTAGGAAATAGGTAAAATAATACTCTTTATTTCATCTCCTGTAATTTCGCCAAGTCTATTCTGTATTCGCTGGTAAAAATTTGTGAAAACAATGCACTGTTATGCACAATATCATTTCTTACCGTCTTCTGTACCCCGAATCAAACCAAACAGTTAAACAGCCCAACCCGACAACGAACCCGATTGTAATAATAATACAAAAAAACCTGCGGATTAAATTTACAACACAATGCTTGACACTATTTTATAGAATTCATTTGTTTGTTAGAAATGATAAAAGGAATGGTACAGGAAAAGGAATGGTACAAGTAACGCACAGTATACTGACTACATACTGACCTCGTTTATTCAGTTACACACCGAACCCGATAACGAAACCGTACATTAAAAAATTGGAATATAAAAAATTAATTTTCTCGAAAATATGTCAATCAGACGCTACAAAAGTGTAAACTTGATCTGTAGTTTGACATTTTGAAGCTGTTCAGCAAGTTTCATATTATTCCTCAAATGCATAAAGAAAAAAAAGTGTGGAAAACTGAAGTGGGACAGACAGACGGACGGACGGACGGACAGACAGACGGACGGACGGACTGACGGACGCAGAGGAAAGCTATAGTCCCCTCCGGTAAAACCGGTAGGGGACTAATAAAAAGGATAAGGCAATAAAACAGATGAACTTAATTTTAGGATTCATATTATTTTCTGTTGATAAAGCTTTAGATAATAACGAAAAGTTCGACATTCAAATATCTAATGCTTTCTAAATTTTGTCCAAATATGTTGGGAAAAATGTTTTGATCAAGAATATTCATGAAAGTTTATCAAAAGCCGACACTCAGATCTTAAGAAGTGTGTTTATATAAACGTACACGTTTGTGTGCATTAAATGTCTTTCAACTCTTTGTTTCTCTATCCGCTATCGTTCACTTCAAGTTGTCAAGAGGGGTGGTGTATATTTATTAATTGAAAATATATGTCAACATCCTCTCTTTTAAAAACTGCAAAACTCAATTAACAAGTTGTTATTCCTGTTTTTCCCATCATTTGATCTAGTGTAGATATTGATAAATTAAAAACAAATAGCTTCAAAGGGGTATGGTTTCGATTTTTGTTATATATTTTTTTTCAATTTTTTTATTATAATGCTTTAGTAATGCATTTCAAATAAACAACCAAAATTTTAGTATCAGTAATATAGTTTTAAGCGAGATACAGAGCTCAAAATTCTTTGTTATGTAAACGAGACTGGTGTCATGTTTTTCTTTGCATTGTTTCAATATACTGGTAATTGGTTTTTTTTTTATCTAAGTGAATTTTAACATAAATAAATAGTTCCTACAATTTGTCACATTAATTTTAGGTCTTAATTCGAAATTTTCTATTAAACAGTCAAAATTTAATGCAGTACCTGAGCATGTTTCATAACACAAAACTGTCAGCTATGTATCTCGCTTGTAACTCGACGACTGACACTCAAAATAAAAGGATTATTAGAAACGCCTTACTGCAGTATTGTGGACAATAACAGTGACCTTGTCCATTTAGGTACATGTATATTTAAATGATATAAAACTAAATTAAACTAATTACTTTCTTTTAAAGGGATGTTTTCTATTAATTTTAAAATATTGAAAATTTTACGATACTTAAATGTAAATAAAATCAAAACGTAAACAAGTCTCTCTCTCTCTCTCTCTCTCTCTCTCTCTCTCTCTCTGTGTGTTTCATATTTTTTTGCGGTGAAACACATAACCGGCAAGTGTCTAAGTTTTTCAAAGAACAACTTATAAAAATAAAATGTTTGACATTAAGTAGAAGTCAATTATTTTGTAAGCAGTCAGACACCATCAAGAGGGTGACATGGGAAAATTGTACAGGAAAATGAACAGATAGATCGATAGATAGATAGATAGATATATAGATGATTCTTTTCTCACTGAGGAGTGTTATTTCACATATGAAAGATTCGCAGACTGACAAACGCTAAATAACCTATCTGGTTTAATTGTTTTTAATAATTTTGCTGGACTGAGCTTTTGCCTAAAACTAAGAAACACAAGAGTGATAAATAACCAAATCACTGAAATACAATGCACAGCAGCGTGACCATCTACATATATCAACTATACGACAGTATCGTATATTTCAACAGGAGTTTGTTGATGATTTTCATATTCATTACAGTTGTGCGAGACATTAAGAAGTTCGCCATTTCTCCATTGTGCCTCGTCATTTGTTCTCTGTTTCTTCAACCGTCTTCCTCTGAAAATTTAATTGACAAAAATGATAACAAGTAGCTTATGAGTTAAAAGAGGAAGCTTTTGTTTAATTGTAATAATAACTAGATTTGAAGTAAAGAGTATTTACCGTGAATGCACACACTTAATAAGCATTCCATTGATGATTAGCGAAACGCAAAAAACACCCATCATACAGTAGAGCATAGTCTGCCAGTGATTCACACTGTCTTCTTTTAGTGATTCTGTAATGATAATCACATTTATTATTTTTTTCTTCTATAAAATATAAAGGATATGATGAAATCTTCATTATTCAGGTATATATGTAATAATGATCGAATAATACTAATAAAAATGTTTAAATTCCCCAAGTTCTTTGCCTAATATTTAAATATTCATATACACACGGGAGCCAAAACCACATGTTTTCACTACAATGATCAGAATACACTTTGAGAAGTTTTTTCAGAGCAACTCCTACATTGCGTCATATCAAAGGATACAAATATTATTGATTATTATGCCTTCTGTCAGTTTATCACTATATATTCAATACTCATCTATTTTCGCATAGTATCAAAGGATTTATATAGCGTAAGCATACTATGTCGAAATAGAGCACGGCGAATATTTTCAACGAAAATCTGTCAAGCGCCGACAGCGGGATTCGAACTCACGACGCTAAAATCATTGATTCTGGCATTAAGTCCAACGCGTTACCGCTACGCTAAATTATCTGTTATTATGAACATCGGTAATTAGGTATATAAAACGTAGATATATACGACTGACATCAAGCAATTAAAATTATTCATTTTTCCAAAAAAAACTTCATTATTGACGGTAATTTTAAAGTCAAAGTTTCCTATAAACTTTTGAACAAATTGATTGAACATTTTTCAAAGAAATTCTACATGAGAATCACAAAAACGCTTTTTTAAATGACGCTTGATAAAGAATGTTCAAGAAAAAAAATTCACTGAGATTTCGTCTGCTAAACATTTCGAGTTTTCTCGGTAAGGCCAAACGTCTCTCTATTTCTTGAAAAGAACATAAACCTTTGTTGACTTTTTATTGTACAACAACTTGTTGATTAAATAAACAATCAAATCAATTGATTACACGTAATTTGAAAAACAACAACAAACGTTTGCTTTTCCGGTGATTATTTTAAGGGACTTGTCAACACTCAGAGATACTTATAGCAAAGCACGTCAGTATATTTAACAGTCGGCATAATAATAACAATAGTGTTGTGTTGTGCATGTACTATGCCTAAATAGTAGTCAGGGTTTGATACATAGTGCACTCGCCTCCGGCTCGTGCACCATGTATCAAACCCTGACTACTATTTAGGCATAGTACATGCACAACACAACACTATTATATAAAAAGTCGACGGTTATTTTTGAAACGAAAATAATGCCCTAATAAAATTGATCAATGATGTTGAGCGAGCTGTTTCAAGAACTTCCGAAAAGATAAATATGAAATATTCAGTATGGAAATAGTTTTTACTTTTTAACCGGGTTAAAGGAAGGTAACAGATAATTACAATTTCCTAATCTTTACTGATAAGTGTATGTATAAAGTAAATAAAGTAAAGTAGGACAAAAATACGTTTCATTGTAGCAGCTCTTTGAATTTGGATCAAAGCCAAGAGACAATGATTGGTCTGTGTTGGAGATAAACACACTAGGGTGATTTATTAACCTTTAGTACAGGTGAACAAGAGACTATTTTGTCCAATATTGTGTATAAATATATCAGGACTTCGACTTTTCGCTTTAATTTCAAGAATCAATTTACTTACAAAATTGTGTAGCATATAGAATTCAGTATAAACATTTTCTTTTCTTTATTATCATCACATGTGTTCATACAGTTTTGATCATAACCCAACTTGTTTTCAATGTAATTGAAAAATTAGCAGAACTACCTAGTAGAATCGTTAAATATAAAATTCACAAATGTTTATTTTAATATATCTACTACATAACACATCCTATAAATGGATTTGTGTTTTTTAGTTTGTTTTGGATAATGTTATTAACTAGATATATTTTATAACAAGCCACTGAAACCACTGAAATGCAGTGTCGTACCCTTCGCGTGCTGTTGACCATCATATCCAGATTCACATTCCTCACAGACGCCCCTCTTTGTATCACAACTACGACAACTACCGTCGTCAAAACGTGAACAGTTAGGTCCTGTTTGTTCGCATCCTTCAAATTTTATTGAAAAGAAAGTAGGTTAAAGTGCTTCATGGAAAAAAGTCTTCATTTAAATAACTAATATATTTCTAAAGCTGCATAATATCCTACACGTACATGTAATAGTTTTCCAAAAAGATTGCCAGACTGAAAAAAAAATTCGATTAGAAGTAACCAACAATTACCTTAGAAGAAACGAATTCTAATGTTCGCTGCTGTTCATAAACTCATAAATGGAACTCAAGTAAAATGTAACCTTAAGTCTGTCGCCTTTTTTTTTTATATATAAAAGTGTATATATCATATCTGGCAATAAATTATTTCATCGTTTCAAATAATTTCAGGGAAGTATCAAAAAGTCACAGCAGCTAGGTTTTTAATTTTTTTATGTGCTATGGAATCAGTCGTTTTGTCATTTTTAAGCAAAAGGTTATCATGAAAAGATATAAATGCAAAGTATTTTAATTATATCAAGCTGCATACATGTACGTGGTATGCTCTATAGTATTTTTATTCTTTGGAAGTGATTGGGAGGGGGGGGGGGTGTAATTCAAATACTCTTTTCAAAGTTTTGACATTTTTTAAATGTGATAAACACTTAAGGTAGCTCCATACTCGTAAAATTCTCTGAGGAAAGTTGAAAAATCGAACTGATTTCGACTTAATAGACTTAAATGTCATCAATTGTTAGAAAAAATATACATGTCATCACACTTTTTGAGATGCCAGATAAACACAAACTAAAGCATATTAAGGCATTAGACAAATGTAGTTTTTTTCTGTTAAAAGTAAAATCTTGTAGGCAGAAATGTGTTTTTCTTGTTTAATTTTAATGTCAACTTTATCAGAAAACTAAAATTACAAAAATATTTTAAAATTAATCGTTGGAATAAGAAAAACTATAGCATTTAGACATACAACTGAGAGAAAAGTCAGAAAAAGAGTTATTTCCCCTTTGCATAGATAAAATATATAAAAATTTGGAAATTAAGTATAAAATTAAGTGCGAAAATATCTTTAACCTACCAATAATTCTAATTACATCCATGTGATTATATTCACATAAAATAAATAAAACTATCTTGCACAACTTTTAAAGAATTCAAAGTTTTACAAAAAAGTGTGACGTCACAGAACACTGGATCTACTTTAAGATCTTTTTTATTTTGTAATCTACTGACAAAAAAATGCAAAGGGAAACTATATTACAACCGACTGCATTTCTTCTATGTACTTTTAGGAAGACAAGCAATTTACACCATTTTTAAGATGAGTGAACCCTCCCCCCTCCAATTGATCAATATAAACAAATAAAACCCGCTTCGGCGATTAAGATTCTCGTATAAACAATCCAAACCATATAAATATATATGTACGTCAATCCAAACTGATAATTTTGTTTATTGATACCGTAGTGGACAATGAAGCGATGCGATGACCCCCCCGCCCCCCCCCCCCCCCCCCCCAAAAAAAAAAACCCACCATTGAACCTTTCGAACATGGTCATTTATTTTTAAATTAGGATTAAACGCGTGCATGATGAACATCCTTTTTTCTTTAAAAAAAACTTTTTGCTTTTACATCCAACATTTTCTTTTATTAGGGATTTGAAAGTTGACACATTAAAAATGTATTGTGTTATCTTTCTATGAATATTAAAAATATGCTAACTCTCGTTGCCTGCACTGCTTCGGAGAATGCAACTTTCAAACTTATGAAGTCATGATGTCGTGCAAATAAATTGCATCCTTTCAATCGATTTGGAATACCAAAAATCGTAATAGTGCTTGCCTGCTAAATTCTTTATCAAGAAACCTTTTGAATTTCATTTTTAAAAATGTTTTCGGAATTCCCAGGCACAAAATCAAACTCAAGCCTTGTTTTGTTGATTATTTATTTGATTATTTATAATTAATAATGTGCCATTTTTTAGTTGTCAATTGGTATTTTATCCAGACGTTTTTTAAAATATTGTTCTACAAATTCCACGTACCGTATACCTCCACTTCACATACGTCATTAAAGGCGTACATAGAATAGTCGTCAGGGTATGCAGTAGCAGGGAGTCTCTCGTTGTAGTAGATGACGTACTGTCCGTGGACGGAACAGTTGATAGTGAACACTGCAGGCAGGCTACTTGTGGTAAAATTGTTGTCCTTGAAACACAAGGTTCCCTGTGACCTATCTGTTGTGTTTGAGACATACACCGAAAAACCAAGGAAGTTGGATGGCATGTACGATATGGTTTCTGTCAAAAAGAATAAATAAAAAAATATATCCTGTCTAATTTATTTGAAGATCAAGAAACAAAAGGGAAACTAGCGTGCTTGCAAAAATAACTGTAAAACACAACACTAACTTCAACTAATTCGTGTTAAGATTATGAACATGGTTTTGAAATGTTATTACAAAAAGAATGAGCAAGTAATGAAAATTGAGTCATTTGAGTTAACAGCATTGATGTGTTTTACATGTGATAACATCAGTTCCACATAGACGCACATTGAAACAATTCTTTAAAGAAAAACTAATTTCATTACTTAACAAAGCTTAAAAGAAAGATTTTTAACCCGCAATACAAATGCTCGCTATATAAATTGCATATTATGTTTAATCTAAGCTCATTTTTTGTTTCCTGCTTTCCCTCTTTTGCGTTTTCATAAATTTTCTAAGCAATGCTTATTTCTTATACAAAACCAAATTTCGAAATCATTACAAAAGAATGAATCAGAAACAGATATACATTGTTTTATTAGGGAAGACTGACATTACCTTTATTTATTGAAGGTACTTCATAAATTTGAATGTTTTACAAGAGTTATACGAATAAACATGCGTGGAGCAAAAAAGTTTTACATAATAAAGTGGAATAATGTGCAAAAATACATCTTTAAGCCTAAAAGTTCTTATCAATGTATATTATATTATCCAACGATAAGATAAACTGTATGATTTCTAAAAAAAAATTTAAAAGAACATGTATGTATTTTTCTGTTGTTTTCTTCTTTATTATACAGTGTGCTTGAGAAGGGGCAAAAATAATATATAAATGCTCCCTAAATACAATACAATACAACTTTAATTATCAACCCTACCGATTAGGATACATTTGATACAAAATCTTTTTTTTTCTTTACAAATATCACACAACTGAATCATAAATTATAACTAACCTGCCAAACAAACATCTATTAAGAACAGGATAGCCAGGCCCATCTCTACCATTGTGCAAAACAGGTATCACCTTTGCACGAATTTCTGAGCAATCAGATGTCTCAACTGTAGCAAAAGCATTCAAATCATTACTAAGTCATGAAAATGACAGGCGGTACAAAACAAAATATTTTTTTAACATGTTATTAAAGGAAAACAATACAATGGTAATATAAACACTGATAAACACATAAACACACTACACTAACATGATAAGTACTATAACAACAATTTGATAAATATGAGATTTAAAGCAAGTCACAGCCACTGTAAATACCTTATTTAACGCAAGTACTTAATTCTGCAATTCAACTGTTTTATATCGAATTTAAAATCCGAACACCAAATTTTTATCAAAATTTCACTTAGTTTTCATGTAAAATAAAGCGAAGCATTAAAATCTGTGATTTTAAGTGGACATTAATTCCAAATGTTTAATTGGGAATCTACAGTAAACAAAAACATTTCCAGAGGTTCCTTCAAGAGTTACAGGCAAAGTGTTTGAAAATCTTTGAAAAAAATGTGAAAAATTATAGGTTAAACAAAAACAATAAATGCTTAATCCTCTTTCTCTCTCTCCCTCTCTCTGTCTTTCTCCCTTCCTCCCTCTCTCTCTGCCTCTCAATAACAATAATCACCTTCTCCAGGCTGCGATCCAGCATTTTCTTCAGCAATTGTCATGTTGTTGGCCAAGGAACGGGTCTTAGAGACCAGTGGATCTGAATCATAAATAAAAGATAATGATAGTGAGAGTCCATTTAACATGTGCAAAATTGATGACCTTCACACAAACATACTTACTAATTTTGTTTTTACATGAATCAAGATGACAAAACAGTGATCAAAAGTTATTATCACAAATATAAAAAAACCGACATCTTTCTGCTGAATAACCTTCTCTCTCTCTCCCTCACTCTCTCCCTCACTCACTCTCTCTCTCTCTCTCTCTCTCTCTTTCTCTCTCTTTGTGATCCTTTAAGTCATGACTTTGCTTACACATACCTCAAGCCACTACATCAAAATTTACACATCTCAAGTCACTACAGCTCCGATACACACATCAACTCACTACACCAATATAATACAAGTACATTTCAGATATTCTCAACAAGTTTCCATAATGAATACAAAAAACAATATCAAAGAAATCATTTATAGGGAAAAAACCCAATAATCACCTTCTCCAGTCTGCCATCCAGCATTTTCTTCAGCAGTTGTCATGTTATTGGCCAAGGAATGGGTCTTAGAGACCAGTGGATCTGACTCATAAATAAAAGATATTGATAGTGAGAGTCCATTTAAACGCAACTCTGAAACCTCTCTCTCTCTCGCCTCTCTCTCTCGCTCTCTGTGATCTTTTAAGTCATGACTTTGCTTACACATACCTCAAGTCACTACATCAAAATTTACACATCCCAAGTCACTACAACTCCGATACACACATCAACTCACTACACCAATATAATACAAGTACATTTCAGATATTTTCAACAAGTTTCCATACTGTAATACAAAAAAAAACATCAAAGAAATCATTTATAGGGAACAAAAAAAACACCAATAATCACCTTCTCCAGTCTGCCATCCAGCATTTTCTTCAGCAGTTGTCATGTTATTGGCCAAGGAACGGGTCTTAGAGACCAGTGGATCTGAATCATAAATAAAAGATATTGATAGTGAGAGTCCATTTAAACGTGTGCAAAATTGATGACCTTAACACAAACATACGTAATAATTTGTTTTTACATGAAATAAGATGACAAAACAGTGATCAAAAGTTATTATCACAAATATAAAAAAACCGACATCTTTCTGCTGAATAACCTTCTCTCCCTCACTCTCTCCCTCACTCTCTCTCTCTCTCTCTCTCTCTCTCTTTCTCTCTCTTTCTCCCTTCCTCACTCACTCTCTCTCTCTTTCTTTCTCTTTGTGATCCTTTAAGTCATGACTTTGCTTACACATACCTCAAGTCACTACATCAAAATTTACACATCTCAAGTCACTACAGCTCCGATACACACATCAACTCACTACACCAATATAATACAAGTACATTTCAGATATTCTCAACAAGTTTCCATAATGAATACAAAAAACAATATCAAAGAAATCATTTATAGGGAAAAAACCCAATAATCACCTTCTCCAGTCTGCCATCCAGCATTTTCTTCAGCAGTTGTCATGTTATTGGCCAAGGAATGGGTCTTAGAGACCAGTGGATCTGACTCATAAATAAAAGATATTGATAGTGAGAGTCCATTTAAACGCAACTCTGAAACCTCTCTCTCTCTCGCCTCTCTCTCTCGCTCTCTGTGATCTTTTAAGTCATGACTTTGCTTACACATACCTCAAGTCACTACATCAAAATTTACACATCCCAAGTCACTACAACTCCGATACACACATCAACTCACTACACCAATATAATACAAGTACATTTCAGATATTTTCAACAAGTTTCCATACTGTAATACAAAAAAAACATCAAAGAAATCATTTATAGGGAACAAAAAAAACACCAATAATCACCTTCTCCAGTCTGCCATCCAGCATTTTCTTCAGCAGTTGTCATGTTATTGGCCAAGGAACGGGTCTTAGAGACCAGTGGATCTGAATCATAAATAAAAGATATTGATAGTGAGAGTCCATTTAAACGTGTGCAAAATTGATGACCTTAACACAAACATACGTAATAATTTGTTTTTACATGGAATAAGATGACAAAACAGTGATCAAAAGTTATTATCACAAATATAAAAAAAACGACATCTTTCTGCTGAATAACCTTCTCTCTCTCCCTCACTCGCTCCCTCACTCTCTCTCTCTCTCCCTCACTCACTCTCTCTTTCTCTCTCTTTCTTTCTCTTTGTGATCCTTTAAGTCATGACTTTGCTTACACATACCTCAAGCCACTACATCAAAATTTACACATCTCAAGTCACTACAACTCCGATACACACATCAACTCACTACACCAATATAATACAAGTACATTTCAGATATTCTCAACAAGTTTCCATAATGAATACAAAAAACAATATCAAAGAAATCATTTATAGGGAAAAAACCCAATAATCACCTTCTCCAGTCTGCCATCCAGCATTTTCTTCAGCAGTTGTCATGTTATTGGCCAAGGAACGGGTCTTAGAGACCAGTGGATCTGAATCATAAATAAAAGATATTGATAGTGAGAGTCCATTTAAACGTGTGCAAAATTGATGACCTTAACACAAACATACGTAATAATTTGTTTTTACATGGAATAAGATGACAAAACAGTGATCAAAAGTTATTATCACAAATATAAAAAAACCGACATCTTTCTGCTGAATAACCTTCTCTCTCTCTCCCTCACTCGCTCCCTCACTCTCTCTCTCTTCCTCCCTCCCTCCCTCACTCACTCCCTCTCTCTTTCTTTCTCTTTGTGATCCTTTAAGTCATGACTTTGCTTACACATACCTCAAGCCACTACATCAAAATTTACACATCTCAAGTCACTACAATTCCGATACACACATCAACTCACTACACCAATATAATACAAGTATATTTCAGATATTCTCAACAAGTTTCCATAATGAATACAAAAACAATATCAAAGAAATCATTTATAGGGAAAAAACCCAATAATCACCTTCTCCAGTCTGCCATCCAGCATTTTCTTCAGCAAGTGTCATGTTATTGGCCAAGGAATTGGTCTTAGAGACCAGTGGATCTGAATCATAAATAAAAGATATTGATAGTGAGAGTCAATTTAAACGCAACTCTGAAACCTCTCTCTCTCTCCTCTCTCTCGCTCTCTGTGATCTTATAAGTCATGACTTTGCTTACACATACCTCAAGTCACTACATCAAAATTTACACATCCCAAGTCACTACAACTCCGATACACACATCAATTCACTACACCAATATAATACAAGTACATTTCAGATATTCTCAACAAGTTTCCATGCTGTAATACAAAAAACAACATCAAAGAAATCATTTATAGGGGAAAAAAAACCCAATAATTACCTTCTCCAGTCTGCCATCCAGCATTTTCTTCAGCAGTTGTCATGTTGTTGGCCAAGGAACGGGTCTTAGAGACCAGTGGTTCTGAATCATAAATAAAAGATATTGAAAGTGAGAGTCCATTTATAACGTGTGCAGAATTAATGAAAAATTTTAAAATCATCATAGCATACTGATAGTATGAAAATATTAAAAACTGAATATTTAATATGTTACAGAAATCTAGGAGTTTTACAGCATTATTCATTTCTCGTGCCCCTATGCTATCAGGTAAATGGGGCGATTCCTGCTATTTCTCAAAAACATGAAAAAATCATCAGGTTTTTTTTAATTCAACAATAGAAAATATGGAGTGCAGAATATATAGAAATATATCATTTATATATGTATTAATATTTCTTAATACAAATATCTAAAGCTCTATTCATAACTTTGAATTTTGGGGCATTAACACAACTCATATCCCACACATAATCCTTTGCAAAAAATAGTGTCATTATGACAAAGAATAATCTTGCATACATATATAGTACCAATCAGACCCAACCTAACAGAAAGTAGACCCCAACTAAAAACCCTGGATTTACTTTTAGGGTTTACACTAGATCTACTAGAGCAGATCCAGAGTTAATCCCGATCAACCCAAAGTACACCCAGAGTGGACACAAAGAGTAAACCCGATCAGAAGTATACCCCTAAAAGCAGACAAGGTGCAGGGCTTACAGGCAGTAAGACAAATAGATAAATGACAGGTCTGCTTCACATTCAAGTGCGAAAAGTGGACCCCTAAAGCAAACCCAAAGTAAACCCTGAGTGGACCCAAAGTAAACCCAGACTGGACACAAATTCTTAAAAGCAGTCCCCAAGTAAACCCAGGCTTTAATTGGGGTCTGCTTTAGCATATGGTTGGGTCTGACCAGTTACTTCTTATGAACCTTGAACATTACATGTGCGAAGAAAAAATGATTCCTAATCTGTCAATAATTTGTTTAGTACAACAGACTAACAAAACATGTCATTATGAATACAATCTGAAAAATTATGAATTCAGAAGATTCAAGATTAATGTATTCCTGCAATTAATAGCAACCACAGCCTGCTGATGCAAGTGAGCTTTAAGAACCAGTGCATGAGAAAAAGAACAAGCTAAACCTACAGATTCATTAAAAAAAATTGGCAGCATGGCAGCATCCTTTTGAGCTATAGTATAATACAATACTTATTTACTCACTATTTGGATGATAGCAAGTTTATTGTCCCCCTCGACAGCATTATTTGTTGTTCACTTCTACAAACAGATGCTGTCTCAGGGGTCAATAAACTTGCAATCATTCTCACAGCCAATAAACAGCCAGGTACTGTATATTTCTTTTTTTACGCGAGTATTTAATTCCCCGATCCCAGCGTTTTGTATCAAAACGCGAGAATGTAAAATCGCGAATGTGGAACTTTTATCCTAATTTATTATAATTCTCAACTCTCAGAAAATAAAAGCGAGATTTTAAAATCCGCGAGGGATGCTTCTCGCGATTTTACGCGGATATAAATTCCTCGCGTTTAATCATGTTAATTAGGAATTTACAGTATATAATATCGAGTAATAATAAAATGTGCTCCATAAATATCTTGGGACAGAGAATAGTTATTGTAGAATAGGTCACATAAATTTAATAGTTAGAATATCATCCTGATTTGCAAATAAATATGGGTCAGGTGGGTGGACTTTATTTTTTATTTTTTTTAAAACATCTTTTTCATTATTCATGTCTAATGCTAATATGAGTACAAAAACCAATATATGGAATATGTTTAACTTATCTTTTAATTCCATCTTATTTCAACTTAACTGAAAATGCATGAAGACATTAGAATCCTTATGTTAACAAGCATGACCAATCTAATTATTTAGATGTTTGATCCGCTCGCTTACTCGCAATTGTGAAGTGAGTAAGCGAGCGGATCAAACATCTAATTTTAATTAGATTGCAAGCATGACTGGGATCAAACGATGATCCACATGTTAAGCAGCCTTTAAAATGTTCTGAATTTTTTGTATACCAACCTGATTTTTTTACCCCCCATTTTTGTTTTGCACAATTTGTTTTTTTAAAGATAAAATGCATCAGGACGGGCCACTTTCAGAAGGACGAGTGGTGATGAGAATCTAAAGATTAATTTCATGTGGCCATATACATGCAAATTTTTATCTTTTTTTATCTTTTAATCTGGAAATGATAAATCATCAACAATAATTTAGAAAAAATATATTACCTGTTCCAACCATGGTAATGACTTGGTTCCATAATCATAGAGAAGTTCCTCACTCTCACATATATCTCTGGTAAGAAACAAATTTCTTAATGTAAAAAATATGTCTAATCTAATCTCATAGATTCAAGGCCCTGTCACACCAAGTTGCGTTCCCACAGCGTTGTAAAATTAATGGAATCGCCATAGGATAGCAAGAAATATCAGAAGAAATGTACTATTTTATTTGACATTTTTACAAGTGAAGATGTCATGGTGTCCTGACGGCAACCGAGGAATTTCTATGGAGCTCCCGCAGCGTGTAATTGCGTTTCCACAGGGTTCTACTTGGCAATAGACTGCGCTCTCGCTGAGTATCTGCTGAGCGCTCTTGACATAATAAGAGTTTTAAACTTCCGTCTATGGTGTGCTCTGTGCGGTGACTGCGTGCACAGGACATTCTTTACTTATTGGTAGGTTAATCTTATGAAATAAGATTGTTATCTACGTTCTTTAATAGATCCTGGAACATTATATAAATAGTGCCTGTTTGGGAGGGTAACAGTTGAAATTGACACCCCGAGAAAACCATTGTTTCATTCCCTCTTTTCTTAAATTTCAATTGTTACATGTACACTTGCAATGGTTAAAACAAATAAAATTTATAATGAATAAAAATTAGTCCTTCCAGGCACTTTGCTATAAACATGTTTTACTGTATGATCAAATTTGAAAAGCTTCATCAATCCTTTTCAGTGGTCGCCTATTATAGCAGATTATTTTTTCTTTCAATGAAATATGATCCTATACAAATAAATCTACTAGTACATGTACTAAGCACTGAAAGCAGTCACCTGTAACAGTATATGGTGATCATACAGCATGTTGTTATTTTTAATTGACTTACAAGTACATTATAAATATGTATTGTATTGCATTATTTGTTTAACAAAAGAATCAACGAAATTGGACTAAGAACTTTCAGGAAAACATCTCTATAAAATGAAAATTCAAATGAAGGGTCCATTCCCTAGTATAACCATTTTTTCATGTTCTGTGTCCAAACTGTAAGTTCATAGACATTCCACAATCTTTAATTTTTTAAACAAAATTTATTGCAATGCTTGGTGGATTAAAGAAAATTACACACCTTGTTGCAAATAAGCATAGGTGGACTTTGTCTATAATTTTCATAGTGCAATTTCTCTCGGAGGGTTCACCATGGTTAACCAGACGGCCCAGTCTATTAGATTCCTCAGATGCATCCACACTGTAATACCAAATCCAATACACACACTCTACTTAGTGTTTGATAACCTTGAAGTTAAAATGTTAAAAAATAAAGATTTAATTAAAATTGTTGATTACTTATTAAATCATTTGCTGCATATTTATTATCATATATATTCATAAACACTGATAAATTAACTTTAAAATTAAATTTCCACAACAATTGACCAACATACATGTATTTTTCAATAAAATTATTAATAATATAATTAATAACATTCTTAATGTATGTAAGAAATTGTCTTTCATTTAGTTTCCTAAACAGTAAAACTTTGGAATCATCGTTGTGGGTAAATATTGCCTTAAATGGCTACGAATTGGCTTCCCCAAGCACTAAAGTATATACACACATATACTTAATAATATATTAAAATTATCCCAAACTTGCTACCAATGAAAAAACATCTCCACAATCTAAACATTTTTTAGCTGCCTATGAACATTGACCCCCAGAGATAAAAATAATTCCACTGAATAAAAATTTAATTTCGGTTGTAACACCATATTTGATGAGTTATATAATTTCATTTACAATATATATATATATTATATAACTTGCCTACATCACGGTGTAACACATTAATCCGTTTCACGTTACATTTGAAAGTTGTCACTGGATGAAATATCTGGTTTCAGTGCTGCGGAAACCCTTTGGAAACTCTGCGGAAACTTAAGGTTACTAAAAGTTTCCGACAGGTTTCAGCACGGAAACTTCAAGTTTCATTAAGTTTCCGCAGTGCTGAAACTTAGGCTGTCCATGAATCCAAATGGTTTCCGCAACGGAAACTTACTGAAACTTGAAGTTTCTGCATAGTTTCAATCTCCATATACGTTTGGGATACATATTGTTTACAAATGGTTTCCGCGACGGAAACTTACTGAAACTTGAAGTTTCTGCATAGTTTCATTTACCTTCCTACATTTCACTACTTTATCTACATTAATATTTTTAAATCCAAGACATGAAGTAAAATATACATTGTTTATATATGACAAGTATTACTACATGTACATGTACTTGCTTTTTGTAGCATGTATGTATAAAATACAAAGAATCACACAGATAATTCACCTTACAATTCTCATCAATACCAGCATTTTACTTATGATATAAAAGCTAATTCCAATTATATATTAGTTACATAACACAGATTAAAATAAAACCCACATGGAAACAACTTTCCATCCAAGTTATTTTGTTATATAAAAATTGTAATACATGGGGTATATGTTGTCTTTATATATTTTCATATACGACATAATTGAATATTGTTTGGTGTATTTTATCATTTCTATGACCCATGCATTCATCTCCTAATGCAGTGTTTTTACATTTAAGATTGGTTTCTTAATTTTTCATATATTGCTGCAATTAAAAACTAAGTTATCAATAAATGTTTAAACAAAGAAAATGAAAAAAAAAGTAGTTAACACTTATCAACTTGGAGGTGTGAGGATATATGTTACATGGAGTCTAATATTTTATGCAATATTTGCAAATTTAACAAATTATTTACGAAAATGAAAGTTAATATCTGCAAGGTCTAATCAATCATTTAATAAGTCAAAACCATGTGATTTTCTAAGATTCTAGCTTACAGACAGACATTGTAATATACTGGTATTTGATCATATAAAAAAAGTACTTTTATAGTTTATAGGTTTTTTGAAATGAGAATACTTTACAGTTAAAAAGTCTTGTTCTGCAGAGGTTTAGTCGGGTCGTAGAGATGTGTCCATTCGAATCAATAATGCGTTGATTCTGTAAACATGGCAAAGTGTGTAACGAATGAAAATGACCATGGGATTGGAGTGTAAAAAAACGGGTGTATACCGACAAATGAAACCAAGCGTAATTTTGATTTTTTGGGGTATAATGAGCCAAAATATAGCTATTCCAACAGAATTGCAAGTCACTACAGTGATTTGTGTAGTGAGTTTCCGAAATGAATTGAGTTGGTTGATGTGTAAACAAGATACTGTAGTGGGTTGAAGGTGTTTACAAACACACACACACACACACACACACATATATATATATATATATATATATATATATATATATATATTTATTCTAATATTTTATTCATGAATTTTTATTAACTATTTTATACTTCTCAATAATTTATACAGAAATGTTACTCTCATTGCATCTTCAAAATCATTTAAATAAAAATTATTTAAAATTAAGATGATTTCAAATCACAATGAAATTAAATTATAGATATTATTAACTGATTCATGTCCTGAAGTTTTTCCAGAAAGAAATGAGTATTATTCTCCAAGAGATTACAGGAGAGATTTCCCGCGAACATATCTGTGTAAAATTAACATGGATCACCTTTCCTGCTTTAAATTTCTTTGTTTTTTCTTCATTAAAAAATACAAATCTTCCATCTACATATATTCTATTCATCTTCAAATACCACACTTTTAGGGAAAATGCACTACATTTGCATAGGAGCCCGAACCTCAAAAACTAAAGATGACCACATCGCCATAAATTCACCGTGGTAGTGGTATACCACTAGTTTAAAAAGACGTATAAGCGATGTTCAGACAGAGGCTAATCATCTTCAATTTTTGATAGAACATATAAGGTACTTTCGATAATATAAATTGATAAAAACCGACGACTTTTATCTTAGGAGAAAAAAAACAAAGACAAGACATTGTAAAAAGTACAGAAAACAAAAATGTTAAAATATTAAATACAGGTGGATATTAAAGCATTGGTTTTTTCCCCATGGTTTACGTATATCATTATTAAAAAGATTTGTCCTTCAAAAATGTCATACATGCTTTAGTGCGAATTTTTTGGCGAAGTTGTACGTGTTCTATTTCATGTTCATGGGAATATTTCAATTGTCAATCATTTTATTTGCTAATATAACTATTTGTTTATAATGCATAATAACACTTTCACTGCGTTATTCTAAACTGTTGGCATTGCTGGTTCCGTGAATGTAGCTCAGTACTCGTGAAAATAAAAAAAAAATTAGTAAACCCGTTTCATTTTACATTTTGTGTTATTGAAACCAAAAAAAAATTCTTGGTTTCATTTACATGCATTTAAAATACCATTTATCATTCAAAACTAAAGTATGAATAATTTACTTCCTCACTTATCAAATTAGCATATTGACCTTCACATACAATGTTGTATTTCCACTCTCCGTTTGACTGACAGTTCAGCCGTCCTGAACCAGACTGGGAGTATCCGTCAGCACACGAGGCGTGTATTCTCCTGTGTAGACCAATAGCGTCCTCACGTCTTGTTTTACTCAAGTCTATTCCTTTTAGATTGGGTATTCCACAATCTTATGTATAAAGGCACATGATAAACAATGTAATACTACACTGAAAATAATAATGATTAATACCTAAGAGCCTACATTTTACTTTTACAAAAAGGTACGACAATGTTGTCAATTTTTCTAGTCTATTGAATATTTTCTTCAACTGACAGTTAGTTTAATAAATATTTATATCCAACAATTTTAATTACTTGAAGTATTATATTATATTGTGTTAAATTTAAACATAATACTTGTCGACAAACGGGCTTTTATAGATTTTGTTTGGATGAGTTATTTTTATTTTTAAAAAATAGCTCTCTTTGTGACACTTGAGTTTTTGTCAATAATTTGCATAAGGAAAACCAATTGTGTACATGTAACACATGTTTATTTTTAATGGTATCTATTTGCATTAAAGCAAGTTACCGGATGATTTTACCTGACAAAACACATTCAAAGAATTTATCCTCGGAATATCTCTTGTGTTTACATGTCTGGTTGATTTCACAGGTTGAACTCGAACAAGCTCCAGCCAGCTCTTACCAAAATGAAACATTGATGAACACGAGATTTTCCAGTAAATGTAACTTATTTAAGCCACTTTCAAATGTTGAATGTTTATTTAAATGTACAGTTTATATGTATATTGGGTGATTATTTCAAAAATTGTCTGCAACAGAGTTTTGAAGGTTTTAAAGTGGTCCGCTCAGATGACAAATTTTGAACTGCGTGCATATTTGCGAAAAAATATGCTTTTCAGTCTAAATCTCCACAGTGTGTGACATATACCAAAACTGGTTACACCTGCTCTTTGGTATGATAACATCTAGAATATCGTTTAATTATATACCATTTTTGCCAGAATATTTGTATACCTACATGTAACTAACTTATCCTATTTCATGGTTAAATGGGTTAATGTTACATTAAAGTTTTAAAATTCGGGGAACTTGAAACTCTTACATTAATGTAACTTGTTATAACTTCTGAATTTTAAATTCAGGACAAGTTAATTTTTCTACTTTTAGCATTTTAGAGTTATAATTTCTATTTCAAAATCATCTAAATTTTACTTATATCAGTTGTTATATAAAGATATTTATTAGTAACGTTTTACTTTTTCGTTGAATAACCATGGCATCTAAACAATTTGGCACTTTTCTGGAAATATTTTAGTTACCACAAATTGTCGGACAACAAGTTAATTTGCTTAATAAACAGACAAATTCCTCGTTCGGGCAAACCTTTGAAAATAAATTCTGTGTGCTATCAGAGTGACACTTTATCGACTCGCGAAGATTATTCATTTTTATTACGTCAGAAAGCTTATTTACTCATTTCGACTTTACTTAATCTTCTCTTTGTTTACATCAAAAATCATCTAATTGACTTTATTATCTCTTTCGGCCTTTAGTAATCAGTGTCAGCTCGTAGACAAAAGTCTGTGAAATTTGCCCGCTAGCGTTTAAATCAAGTATCCTGATTGGTCAATGAGAGCAATTCCAATATATGCTGTCATTAGACAGTAATACCCGCATCAAGTGTTTGCCCCTAAATAACACTGTTTTGTACCAGTTGAATTAAAAATGAAGGCCACATGCAAACTCCGGTAATTCATTAAAAAATTATAATTTTCATAGCTGATGGATGAGATCCCTTCCCATATGATAATACACATGAGCAGCATTTTATGTGCAATTTGGGGTTGAACTGTTTGCAGTGAATTTTCAGTTAATCAATAAAATATCAACAAAATTGAAAATTAAATTATGCCCCCTCCCCGTGACGGTTGCCGGTTTTAGATTTGATCATGTGTGCATACATATGAACAACATCGTATGCACAGACCCCCCCCCCCCCCCCCACCCCATGAAAATTCATTCATATCAATTGTAAAATTACCAAAAATACACCTTGGACCCCAATGCTCTTACAGACATGTAAACGCTCTAACCCACTTCAATGTTAGGTAACATTATTTTGGGGGGTAAATATTTAATTAGTATTTAATATACTTTATTGTTTATCTCAATAGGAAGTATACATCACAATATGCAGGTGTCCTGCACTACCTTAAAGCTGTTATTTACCTAATAAAATAGTGCAAGTGGGTTTGAAGAATAGGTCATAAAAATACATACATGTTACAAATAACTGATCTTTGTCTGAAGTTACGTACACAACACAGGTCTGCAGGTATCATTAACGGGTACTAGTTTTACCCAGCTCTTCGATTAGATATGTTCGCGTGTATGTCTGTGTTTTCCATATGCAGAAAAGGATTAGTTAAGATGAGCTAAAGGAATTCATTATTGTGTTTTAATTGGATTATCATTATGATGCTGATCAATATAGGTAAGCATAATACATGTAGTAGCAGTAGCACAATATAATGAGATGCCAGCATACATAAGTTCTACTTTCACTTTCTAAATGTGATCTCCGTTTGACAGCATACTGTATCATCATCTTTTAATATTTAAATAAGCTGATCATCGTTACCTATCCTATTGCATTTGTAAAGTTTCTGTCATTTTAGTTGCAAAAGTTATTTTTTTCATTTGTCAGACTTGCACTATTGAGTTGACCCCATCTTGACCCTGTATAAACAATTTCTTATTAAATTTGTGTATTACATGTAAGTAAGTGTACTAAACACTTAATTATCATTTTTATATGAGTTATAATAGGAAGGAAGGAGTATTTCTTTCTTAATGTATAAACAATGTAGGTCATGACCTTATGGGACTAAGCTGTTCGGACCCCACGAAACAGGAAAATACAAAATGTCTTGTCATTATGATGCATCAAATGGTGTAAAGTACATTAATGACCCCCAGGTGTTGTCTTTAACTCGCTTTTCCCGAGTAAGTGCATAGGAGAGTTGATTAAAATCAACTGCCATTAAAGTATATTATCTTATTCATATGTTACATGTTACATGTGTTTGATCCATGTGGGTAATTCCTATAGCCTAATGATGTCACTGCTTTGTTTAGGAGACTTTACAATTGCCCCAAATAGGCGAATACACATGCATATAACATTTTGTTTATAAATCTTAAAAACTGAATTAAGCAATTTCAAAATGTTAATGTGCATCAGGAGAGAAAAAGCAATCAAGAAATGATTAAAAATTTGCTACTGCAAACATGTAAGAAGACTGAATCTTAAGAACCAGGTTAGATTGGGGGGGGGGGGGTGGAGTATAAACATTTGTAATTTGAATCATTTATTGTTATTATATGTAATTTTAACTTGTCAATGAATACTAGTTATTGATCCCAAGGTAGAAATATGACAATTACATCAGCTTATAGCAGCCCAAATCAGGAGTCTCATTAAGCGGAATCTATCTAAATCTGTTCAACATCATTTTACATGGGTATATATAACATTTTATTTATGATGGACAGTTTTGACTAGTTCGGCCCATTTACGACGATCATGAGTGAACAATTAGTGTTCAAAATTAAGATTAATATTTTATTTCTATTTTATTTCTAAATAAAGTTACAATTACATCAGCTAATAGCAACCCAAATCAGGAGTCTCATTAAGCGGAATCTATCTAAATCTGTTCAACATCATTTTACATGGGTATATATAACATTTTATTTATGATGGACAGTTTTGACTAGTTCGGCCCATTTACGGCGATCATGAGTGAACATTTAGTGGTCAAAATTAAGATTAATATTTTATTTCTAAATAAAGTAACAAAACCGTCAAAACTGCCAATCAAAGAGTCTGGATGCAGGATGTAAGTCTCCGAGTCCTGGGTCTCGGAGTCCCCCACCTAGTATGAGGCATCACTTACTCACAATACGTTCATTCATACACGGCATAAAAGGTTACAAAGGTTAATATATAGAATACACAATACATGACTCAATATAGAGTACTAGAGCTATCGTTGCAGACACAGAATCGCCAAATATGTCACTTGTTGTTAAACTCTCAATTTGGATATTATTATGCCCGTATTATGCACCTGGTTTCATAACATCATTTAGGGATACTACGCATTGCTACAAGAGTCACAGAGTTCATTCTGTTAATTATCATTAATACCATTCAGTGCGCAGTATTTAGGTACACATAAATATCATAGTGACCATTATGTAATACTAGCAATTCAAGGTCATAGCATGGCTATCTGTTTACATACGTCCCCCAAACAAAAGAAATATCCCGAAGGGAGATTTCTCATGCCTGGCGCCCGGAATAGGAAAGCGTCCTTGATCTACCCTTGATCAGACGAACTTCCTAGTGACATACCAGTCAGAACATCTATGTTAAGAGATAGTAACAAGTGACATGTTTCCACCTCCGGCTTTGGAACATCTTTCATCTATAAAAACAAATCTATAACCAGGGTGTATACATGTTCATAAAATCATATAGCTTGATTATATCGCATTACAACCATGAAAACAATAATGAATAAAGTATGATAATAATGACCAAGATGAAATAACCATAGTTGAATATAATCGTAATTCATCATCAAAGTAATACTAAGTATGGTTAAGCTTGATGTCATATATATATATTTATACAAAGTCAGTGCATGCTTGTAAGTTCACAAAAATATCTATTCCTTCTTAGGGGCGAGGTTAGCGTCATAAGTTCGGAGTCCATCGGTTTCTTCCTGAATTTCTCCAGAGTGAATCAACAAATACAAGATTTACATTAGCACAAGATAACGCACATTTCTACTTTAACGCATTTCACATTTTTTAATTTTCGCTAAATTTCACAATCCTTTCATAAGGAATACACAATTTCTTCGCGGCTGTAGCTTAATTATTCATCCATCATCGGCACCCGTGGATAGAGGGTCGGCGCGGATGGCGAGGCTCCTGCGTTCCTCTGTTGCGTAGACATCGCGGCCTTCTCTTCCAGGTATTTACGTGCCAGCTCTGGGTCCGGTCGATAGTATTTGGTTCATGGATAGTCTTCATTTTCCTCCTCTCCAAGAAATTGTTGTGCTAGTTTAGTCGAAATTGT
This sequence comes from Magallana gigas, assembly GCF_963853765.1. NCBI lineage: Eukaryota > Metazoa > Mollusca > Bivalvia > Ostreida > Ostreidae > Magallana > Magallana gigas. Next base: position 55,572,966 of record NC_088853.1, read on the forward strand.
CCCCGTGTTACTGGTCAATTTGTGAGTTGCGATTCTTCCGCCTCGTCGGGGTTTCTCTTGGATCCTAGTGACTTTCGGGATTGGTTCAAGTTCAATAATGTCGCTAGAGGTCCTTTTCTCTGGATTCTCACAACAAAATACAGTGTCTTTGGAAGAACCTTTCTTATCTCCGTCACTACCCCTTTTTCGACAACCTGTCCAGCAACCACCACAGCATATACCACCCCACTTTTTAATAGTTTTGCGTTTCTTAATACAAAGTCCCATCGTTACTGTTACTGCCAAAGTTAAACACACATAAAACCAGGGATTTCCCACCCAAGACGAGGTTTTCATGGGTTGCCAATTAATTACTGGCAATTCCGCCATTAGTGAATTCAAAGGGAAAACTTTACGCGGGTATGATAAGGCAACTTTCAGCGATCAAATTCCTCTGATCGATATGACGTCACAATAAGCAGCATGATGTCATATTTTACTCAGAAACATGTCGATTTTAACTTTATCTCTGGTTTAAATTATAAAAACTACAGGCATAAAATATCTCAAGAAACTCTTCTAACTGAATATATCTTCGATTTCTCTCTATTATGTATAATTATCATTGATGACGTCACAAGCATGTTTAATAGAGAAGATCATGTCGGGAGACAAAACATCGGAATGCAGTGTAAACAATGCCGAAATAAGACTTATTCAATAAAGATACATAAGATTTAGATGAGTGTCAATTAGGATATTATCAGGATAATACAGGCATGGATATTTTGTTTATTCAGCGAGTTTTATAAGGTAAGCAGAATGACATTTTTATGGCTTGACCAACCTTTCCTCTGCCAGTGTGTACAAACAAGAGGCCCAGGGGCCACATCGCTCACCTGAGCAACAATTGCCTTAATTCTGATCAAATTAGCATTACAGTATCAAAATATCTTGACAACTGAGTACAGTAGATCTTGCTAAAAAAAAATTGAAAATCTGCCAATTTTTATCAACCTCTTATTTTTTAGTAAAGCCCCTTTTGTTGTTGTAAACTTTCCCAGAATATTTTTAAGGATTGTAAAACTTGATCCCCCAATTGTGGCCTCACCCTACCCCCGGGGACCATGATTTGAACAAACTTGAATCAACACTTCCTGAGGATGCTTTCATTTTAATTTGAGTTTTTCTGGCCAAATAGTTTTTGAGAAATGTTTTTTAAAGATTTTCTCTATATATTCCTATGTAAAACTTGAACCCCCAATTGTGGCCCCATCCTACCCCGGGGACCATGATTTGAACAAATTTGAATCAACACTTCCTGAGGATGCTTCCATTTTAATTTGAGCTTTTCTGGCCTAATAGTTTTTAAAAGAAATTTTTTAAAAGATTTTCTCTATATATTCCTATGTAAAACTTGATCCCCATTTTGTGGCCCCACCCTACTCCCGGGGACCATGATTTGAACAAATTTGAATCTACACTTCCTGAGGATGCTTCCATTTTAATTTGAGCTTTTCTGGCCTAATAGTTTTTGAGAAGAAGATTTTTAAAGATTTTCTCTATATATTCCTATGTAAAACTTGATCCCCCAATTGTGGCCCCACCCTACCCCCAGGGACCATGATTTGAACAAACTTGAATCTACACTACCTGATGATGCCTCCACTCAAAGTTGAGCTTTTCTGGCCTAATAGTTTTTGAGAAGAAAATTTTTAAAGATTTTCTCTATATATTCCTATGTAAAACTTGATCCCCCAATTGGGCCCCACCCTACTCCGGGGACCATGATTTGAACAAATTTAAAACTACACTTCCTGAGGATGCTTCCATTTTAATTTGAGCTTTACTGGCCAAATAGTTTTTGAGAAGAAGATTTTTAAAGATTTTCTCTATATATTCCTATGTAAAACTTGATCCCCCAATTGTGGCCCCAACCTAACCCCGGGGACCATGATTCGAACAAACTTGAATCTACACTTCCTGAGGATGCTTCCATTTTAATTTGAGCTTTTCTGGCCAAATAGTTTTTGAGAAGAAGATTTTTAAAGATTTTCTCTATATATTCCTATGGAAAACTTGATCCCCCAATTGTGGCCCCACCCTACTCCCGGGGACCATGATTTGAACAAATTTGAATCTACACTTCCTGAGGATGCTTCCATTTTAATTTGAGCTTTTCTGGCCAAATAGTTTTTGAGAAGAAGATTTTTAAAGATTTTCTCTATATATTCCTATGTAAAACTTGATCCCCCAATTGTGGCCCCACCCTAACCCAGGGGACCATGATTTGAACAAATTTGAATCAACACTTCCTGAGGATGCTTCCATTTTAATTTGAGCTTTTCTGGCCTAATAGTTTTTAAAAGAAATTTTTTAAAAGATTTTCTCTATATATTCCTATGTAAAACTTGATCCCCCAATTGTGGCCCCACCCTACTCCCGGGGACCATGATTTGAACAAATTTGAATCTACACTTCCTGAGGATGCTTCCATTTTAATTTGAGCTTTTCTGGCCAAATAGTTTTTGAGAAGAAGATTTTTAAAGATTTTCTCTATATATTCCTATGTAAAACTTGATCCCCCAATTGTGGCCCCAACCTACCCCCAGGGACCATGATTTGAACAAACTTGAATATACACTACCTGATGATGCCTACACACAAGTTTAAGCTTTACCGGCCTAATAGTTTTTGAGAGGAAGATTTTTGAAAAATACCAACAATTTTTCAATAATTCTCAATTATCTCCCCTTAAAAAAGGGCGTGGCCCTTCATTTGAACAAACTTGAATCCCCTTCACCTAGTGGTGCTTTGTGCCAAGTTTGGTTGAAATCTGCCAAGTGGTTCTTGAGAAGAAGATGAAAATGTGAAAAGTTTACGACGACGACGACGACAACGACAACGACGACAGACAACGGACAAATTGTGATCAGAAAAGCTCACTTGAGCCTTTGGCTCAGGTGAGCTAAAAAGGCAAAAGTGTAACACTACCCCGGATATTATGAAAGATGACTTTGGTAAATATCAACGGTATATGACCTAAACTACTTGAAAAGTGCTGCTAGAATCCTGTGCTTGTTGTTTTAAACGAAAAATACGTAGCATTGTCAATGAAATTATAGAAGTTGAGAGGGTTTCCGATTAATATTTACAATATTTATTTTATGCGATTAACAATAGGATTCTAGCAGTAATACTAATAAACATGAACTAATTGCCGATCGAATTATTATAGCAAACATACAAATGAACTTCGGGGTAGTGTTACACTTTGTTAAAGTAAAAAAGTGATCTATTTTTAACCGTCACGTGATACCATGGTGCGGCAGCTTCAAAGATCGAGTCGATTCCGAAGTAGAAAAATAAAATCTTGGTGAACACATTCACTTAGTATTAATATTCAGCACTGTTTTCATAAAAATAAACAGTTTTTAAATTGATCATAATTTGGACGGTCTTTAAACTCGCAGTTGCCTTAACCTACCCGCGTAGTCTTAAGACATTAAACCATGAAAATCTGAGCAACCTTGTCCCATACTCAAGATGTCGATCGCAAAATTTGATTGTTTTTGCCAATAATCCTAAATTTCGTACAAAAATTAGTCTTACAGTTTCTTTACTTATTCGCTGTCTCATGTATTTCGAGTATATGTTAAATCTCTTTAACTCCGCATATACATACAAATAACCGAGGTGCTGAGTCCGCGTTTACTAGTCGGCGTATCTCAATACATGTTTTATGTCACAGGGGGTCATCCTGTCATACCTTTTTAAAAGCGTGCAATATATAGAAAGCTAAGCTTATTCAAGATTATTTACATCTACATTATACAATAATATAACTTATTTAGTTTATTATTTTGGCTAATTCCTTCATAATAGCCAAACAATCTACAGCAAACTTTTGTTTGCCATTTTCCCTACGGGGCTTAGGGATTAGTTTACGCGGTTTAAGGATTGGTTTGAAGCCTAGACCTACTTTAGGGACTATTTCATCTATTTCCATATTTTCATCTAAGGGTACATTTGGGTTATCTAAGGGTATTTCATAGTCTTGACCACTATTTTCATCAGATTGTTCTGACTCAACCCCGCGAATTGTTTTTCTAATTGCTCAAATTGATTTTTTAATTCTTTTTTTATAAAACCCATCACCTGTCGCCATATTGGTTGCTTAGACAAAGTTGTTTACTTTGAGATAGCTATAAGAGACATATAGAAATGGTTCTTACCTTACTTCACTCAGTCCTGGTCACAGGCACCAAGAAAGTTCATGTAAGCCTTCTGTCTTACAGGATCCTATTGAGGGTCAGCTCAAGCTTAGTGATGACAAGTCCAGTATTTCTTTCTCAAGCGGTTTTATTCAGCGTGATCGTATAGTTACAATTACATCAGCTAATAGCAGCCCAAATCAGGAGTCTCATTAAGCGGAATCTATATAAATCTGTTCAACATCATTTTACATGGGTATATATAACATTTTATTTATGATGGACAGTTTTGACTAGTTCGGCCCATTTACGACGATCATGAGTGAACATTTAGTGTTCAAAATTAAGATTAATATTTTATTTCTAAATAAAGTAACAAAACCGTCAAAACTGCCAATCAAAGAGTCTGGATGCAGGATGTGAGTCTCCGAGTCTTGGGTCTCGGAGTCCCCCACCTAGTATGAGGCATCACTTACTCACAATACGTTCATTCATACACGGCATAAAAGGTTACAAAGGTTAATATATAGAATACACAATACATGACTCAATATAGAGTACTAGAGCTATCGTTGCAGACACAGAATCGCCAAATATGTCACTTGTTGTTAAACTCTCAATTTGGATATTATTATGCCCGTATTATGCACCTGGTTTCATAACATCATTTAGGAATACTACGCATTGCTACAGGAGTCACAGAGTTCATTCTGTTAATTATCATTCATACCATTCAGTGCGCAGTATTTAGGTACACATAAATATCATAGTGACCATTATGTAATACTAGCAATTCAAGGTCATAGCATCGCTATCTGTTTACAGATGATTGATCTATATCTTGGTTCTTAAATTGAATCATGATGGTATGTAAGGACATGATCCCAAGTGCTCTTCCTGAAATTATCAAATATCATAAAAACCATTGAGATCCCCACCTTAATCCAAAGATATTATTCCTCCTTATGTCATGGCACATCAGATCATTATGGCATGTAAGGCATGACCCTAATGGGTGTCAAAAGGGTGTGGGGTCTAACATTGAACCTTGTAGGAAGAATCGTAGACTCTATTTTAAATGGTAACTTGAAAAAAGACAAAGATTACATTATAGGGTTTTCATAATCATATATTGACTGTTACTGGCAATATATAGGGTTTATTAGATCTGACCCCTGGGGTCATCCCCACCCCCCCAGGAATTTGAAATTACCATATATCTCAGAAACTGTTATAATCATGACCCCTAAACCATATATATTCATGTTTCTGATGTCAAGGGGCATCAAATGATATGTAGGTCATGGGCCCTGTGGGTGGTCCTGACCCCCTCAAACAGCAAGTCCCTTAATATCTTCAAAACAGTTGAGATCCCCACCCTTAAACCATATATATTCTTGTTCCCTGTGTCAAGGGGCATCAAACGGTATGTAGGTCATGGGCCCCGGGGTTGGTCATGACCCCCCTCGAACAGGACGTACACGAATATCTCGAAAACGGTTGAGATCCCCACCCCTTAACCATATATATTCTTGATCCTTAAAGGGCATCAAAAGATATGTAGGTAATGGGCCTCAGGGTTAAATTTAATTTTTCAAAACCGTAATGCACATCTACATTGATCTATGGAACAGTTCCTATCATATCCCAAGATATAATGTGTCTGTCCATTAAATCATAAAAGGAGTTCTAGGATCTGTTTTTTTTAAGTGATAAACGTCAATTTTATGCTTCTTTTTGACTCCCTGGATGAAATTTAAATTTTTAAAACCTTACTGCACATCTATAGAACAGTCCCTATCATATCCCAAGATATGATGTGTCTATCCATTAAATCATAAGAGGAGTTCTGGGATCTATGGTTTTTTTTAGTGATAAACATCAATTTTCTGCTAATATTTGACTCCCTGGATGAAATTTAGATTTTAAAAATCTTATTGCACATCTATAGGACAGCCCAAATTATATCCCAAGAGATGACATAGCTACCCCAAAAGTTGTAAGAGGAGTTCTGGGAACCATACTTTTTTTGCAAAAAAACCTCATTTTTTGTTGCCCACTGATCCCCTTAATAAAAAAAATTTCTGGAACCTGATCACACTTCAATATGACACCCCCAATCATATTCTAAAAGATCATTTGGCTACTGCAAAATGAAAATGACGTTTTTGAAACCATTTTTTTGTATAAAAAAAAGTCATTTTTTAGCAATTAATTGACCCCAGGACAAAATTGAAAAATCCGAAACCTTATTGCGCATCTATAGGATACCCTAAAACATATTCCAAGAGATGATTTGTCTACTGTTGAAAATGTAGGAGGAGTTCGAGGAAGAAGGTATTTGTGAAAAAACGTCATTTTTTTCCAATTATTTGACCCCCAGGACTACCAGAGAATTTTTGAAACGTTTTTACACTACAACATGACACCCCAAATCAAACTCTAAGAGTTCAGATAGCTGGTTTATAAGATGTAAGAGCAGTTTGAGAAAGTAAAACGTGACAGACGGACGGACGGACGGACAGACGGAACAGAGTAACAACAATATACCCGAACTTTCTTTAGAAAGTGCGGGTATAATTAAGCCGGATGGTGGGTGAATTTACTTAATTCACTTTCCATCCGACGCTTGAAGAATAATGAACTTGTTTTAATTTTGCGGAATTGTTTCTCTTTTCCGTTAGGTAAGCTTCAATGAAATGTTATCTACTTTCAGCATTTTAGGTTTTCATTACATTATTTTATTATATTTTTCTGTTGCTAATTTTGATAGATTTTAGTTTGTTTTGTTTAAAATACTTAAGAACATTGATTAACTATATATTTCTTATTATTCTACGGAACTATGAATTTGTCATTTATAATGCAGAATTTTAGTTTTTATTTTCTATAAAGGGATTTTCGCGTCATTGTTTATGTTTATTATGCCATGATACTTATTACACAATTTTGTTTCATTTTGTTTAAATGTGTGATTTTTATTATTGCTGTTAAATGCTGTTTTTATAAAGTTTGAATTGCCCGCGTAATTATTGTTAACTTGTAGTGAACTCTTCGGTGTGAGAAGGGGAATTTAAGAATCGGTAGAAATTAGTCGGCTAAGTAATATTTGTTATTTCCTCTTTAATTATTTAATGACAACAGTTTACATTACGGCTTCGGCCAATCACAGTTGTCTCCATACGAGGCATCCGGCAAATTTACCTATTTGCGGACGCATTGTGCGTTGCACTAATTTACTTACTATGCAATGACAACCTTATTTAAATCTGTAAATAGACGTAGATTACTATAAACGTTACTCTTATCATTTTACCCTGGAAAAAAAACCCACATTTATAGGTATACATACATAGTGATTCAAATCACGTTTTTTGGCGTAAGACTATTAGTCGGAAGTATGATTCGCCTACTAAGTGTAAAGTTCATTCATGCCTGGCCATTTCGGAAATCATTAAAACGGTGTTATATGTTTTTTACTACATGTAGCGTATATTATATCAACAGAGTTGACCAATGGTATTTCATGCCTTAAAGAGGAATACTTGTCTAGTTTTCCTACATTTTATAAGCGTTATGCATTTTTATACTTATGCAGAAGAATTATCGATCCTTAGATTATAAGCGTAAAAACAATCTCGCCTTCTTTCATGCTGTGTTTTACTACAGGGGTGTTTCAAAATATGTTTTTGTTTTAAGACACTTTCCATCTTGTTTTTTTTTTATTTCACGGAATTGTTTCTCTTTTCCATTAGCAACCATTAGAAAGCCTAGTGACACCCTACCAAGCTATTCCCTAACGTAATCATATTCACAAACAGAGGAAATCTCTGTGTGACATTAAGACTACTTTAAAAAAAAACAAACCTCATTTCTATTCTTTGGTTATCAAATTGTTGATTTTGGTTGGCAGAGGAAATGAAAAGAACTAGCTTGATTTTTAGGTTCATGAGTATTTTCGATGTAAACAACTGTCTTGCATAAATTGCGATATACGTTTTATAACACGGTGACCGGTGGACAAAATTTATTTACCTTTGTGAAACAAGTTTTGCAGCGTTAAACTTTCTTAATCATCCAACAATTAAATTATGCAGTAACCGTGATATCGATAAAATATGGTGATTACAAAGCACAAAGTTTTTTTTTCCGCTTAAGTGCCCTCAATACCTTGATAATTTAACTAATTTTCTGCTAGCTGCTTCAACCTGCGTGGTTGCAATAAATGGGTGATGGATCAATTCTTTTAAATGTGACGGTAGTTTTATATTTCTTTGCTGCGGAAAACACACGAATCGTTAATAATTAATGTGTCTGAACGTAACTCTTAAATTAAACATTTCCTTGAAAAGCTGTTCTCTGTAGAGAAATTGTACTGATTTCTTGTCTCAGTTACGTCATCCCATTCGGTTCTCACTAATTCAATCAGTACCCGAAGTGTACAGAAGCTTAAACAAGTGTATATAACCTAACACATGTCTTTAGAACACATTTTACTCGTGACATTGAACTTTATAACAATCCGATTTTGAGAACTTTAATTATCCAAATTATCCAATCGGAGAAAATGTCTCTTTCTCTAAACCGACTATCGCCCAGGTAAATGACTATTTATTTACGTACGTTAGTCGGCTGATTGTTATGTAATGACATTGATTCTTTTTGTGTCAAACACATTTGTGAGCGTTTAATAAGGGATCTACAGTACATGTAATACCCCAACTTAAAGTTTAATGAAACGTTTACACCATTAATTTTCTCACCAAATAAAACTTGATAACGCTAAACCAAAAGTACATTTACAAAAGCATCTAATCTTATTGACGATCTCTTTTTTCATAGCAAATATAATCTCTTGTGAAGTATTACTATACTCTGTCCCAAGATATCCTCAATTCACATTTTTCTTAATTGCTTGATATTTATAAATACCTTGGGTTCAAACGAGGTTCATCCAAGAGTATGAACAATTTCCCAGATTTCTCAGTCAAAACACCCCTGATAGCTAATCAGATTTAAATACAATGCTAAAAAATGTGATGTCTACGGGGATTTTGTATTGCAGCAACCCCGGTTGATAACGTTGAAATATCGCCCGATTTATTCCGAGTGTATTCCGAATGGAGAAATGATGTAAACATTTCCCATTATAAATGTCTGTAAGGAATCTGTTTTCGTTCCTGTGAATTTTTCCGAGTGAAAGATGATAATGTGTCAATGAAATTATTTCAACTATTTCAATTGCACTTCTTTCACGGGTATGTGTATTTTTATTAAAAATCGTCCATATGTGCTGCACATATATCTCTGTAACACACTATAGTTTCTTTGTAACTACAAATCACTTTAATCTAGCAGGAAACAGGTTCTTCTTTGTCAATTTCATTTATGAAAATGGGATTGAAATTCATCATATCGTGTTTGTCAACCATTTTAAGATTTTAGCTGTTTTAAAAACATTTAAGAATATTGTTGCACATTTAAAAATAAAATTAAAACTACAATACTGATTTTCAAGTTACAATAAGTATAGAAAGTATAGAGAGTAATCAGTAAAAAACACCATACCACAATAATAATCTTAAAATTAAACAAATTATGCATGATTCGCTGGTAGTGTCACAGACCATATGAGTAGTAAACATGTGCTGCATAAATGTCTTTGCACAGAGTATAGATAGTTGTTTTTTAAGGATTTTAACAAATTTACCTTAGGCCAGTGCTCCTTTTCACTGTACACAAACCCAGCATTGTCCATGTATTTATTATCTGCTGTCGTCTTATTTTCGTAGTTAATTTCACAGTAATTAGCCCCTTTGCAATAGTTAACAGATTTACACCGTGGTGTTACTAGACATTCTATCACACAGTCCAGGAAACTGAGTTCTGGGAAGGATTGAATCAGTTTCCTGTCCAGTCTGTGTCCACGCTGAAGTTTTGAGAAGCCCGGTTGTAGGCTACCATTACACGACACGAGGAAACTTATTAAAAACCACGGACATCGGACGATTCGGAACAGCAACATTGCAATGTATGAAGATACAGTTTATTTCTACTTTGAACAGTGTGAATGCACCGTTTGAGTCTGTAATTGATATAGAGGTTGTTTTTTTTTATTTTTTGGTACTTGACTAAAATGCAATCAATAAGCACACGTTAAAATGAATAATTAACATCAATTCTCTGTAAAGACCAAAATATTACTATAGGCTCGGCTCTTGGCACACATCATCTCAGATTTGCATTAAACTTTCTCAGGTGATTACTACTTATAAGGTATGATATTACCCACAATCAAAATAATGCCTACTACCTTGGTTGCCATCGTAACCAATTTCATTCATTTAGGGCCCAAATAAACAGTTTTTTTAGTTGGAAAATAAGGTTAACCCAAAGTCACAGGACAGGCTTATTTATAAATTTTCAAGATAAGATACATAGTACAAATATAGATGTATATGATGCAAGAGAAAGGAATCTCAATGTCCTTGTTTTTTTTAAAGCTGGTGGCTCACAGATGGCCAACATTTCGAAATTTTAATATTTTAATTTTTTACCCTGTATTTTTTAAAGTCTCCCAAAAATTGCTGGCAAAGAAAAAAATAAATCAATTGCAAATTTTAAAACATCATATTTATATAACATATTATTTATTAAAACCAGAGGGGTAATATTTTTTTAATTTTGTTTATTTTACTTCCAAAATTTGGTAATTTGACACCTTCAAATTCCCCTAAAAAATTATAAAATATTTTTTAACAATAAGTTGATCATAAAACTCCTCTAAAATATTTTTTTCTGCTTAAGTAAATGAGAAACTGATTAAAAATATTAAAAATATATTCCAAATCATGAAAATAGAATAAAAATACACAACAAAGTGACCATTAGTTAATGTTGAATTGCGCAATATTTTAGCGAGTTCAGTTTGTTTAACTCGCATTGTATTTCTCACTGGTCTGGGTATTCACTGGACTGTTCTGATCATTTCCCTCAACACTCTGCAATGTTGTAAAAGTAAAATATTACATGTATGATAATTTATTGTATGGATCATTAAATAAATAATATTCAGTCTTCCCAATCGGAAAACATTGCGAATGAAAAACATTTTGATTCTTAATAATCGAACAATTACTCCTTTTGTCAATTGTAGAGCTAACAGCTAATAGAGCTAACGGATGGATGGTGGTAATAGTGATATCTCTGTAAAACAAAAATGATAGAAAAAAATTCGATGTAATGCATGCTGAAACATTGTTTTTCAAGGAAACTTATCTATAAACACTTCGAAAATAGTCAAATTTTATAAACTACGTACAATTATGATATTTTTGTAATCTCATGTATTCCTACGCCAGAGTTAATATAGTCTCGTTCAACCAGACGCTCGGCTGTCTCCGTAAATCTGCGACAAGCAGAGAGGGGGCTCTCTTGCTTGCCGGATATTAACGGAGACAGCCGAGCGTCTAGTTAAACGAGACTAGATTTCGATATCAATAGTGCTTGGATCCATACAATTTTTAGTATTGTTTCGATAACTAATACATACTAGTAGTTTAAATCTATCTTTAAATATAACACAACATGATTCATATGGGGTTTCTCGAAATTCTTGTCTGAAAGGTCTAAAAATTCATATTATAAAAAAGTGCGTAATTCAAATACAAACTATAAACTAATTGCCATGCAAGATAATTTGATTTTAAAATAAATGATAATCGATAAAATCAACTCCCCTCAGTACTTCAGTACTTTGATTTTTTAATTGTTTTTCGTCATGAATTTAGGTCGGTCTGATCCCCCTCTCACGCACACACCTATTCAAAATACAAAGCTTGCGCAAGCCTGTTAAGATGCATTCGTTCAAAATGCCATGCATTCATGAAACATATATAGACGCAGTAAGTATTGGTGTCTAACCAGGCAGCGACGGCCATCAATTCAGACAGCTGCATCTTCTTATGTACGATGTTTGATCAATGACAACCATTTAAATTTCTCAACAAAACAGATTTTATGTAATAAATAGATATAACAGGGTTAAGAGGAATGACAGTGTTCAAATTAGAATTCATTGCTATATTATTATATAGATTTCATCGAAATGAGAATTTGTTACCGGTTTAAAATAAGACGTACTTGTTTTATTCAAGCCTTTGATGAGACTGCTTTAACACACCTTTTGAAGTTTGTTTGTTTGTTTTACCTTTAGTACCTTTATTATTTTTATCATTTATCACAGTACCCTTTATATAATTGAGTTGTACTTTATATACGTGCCATCTGTAGCAAACAAATTATGGTAAAGTGCGAGAAAATATTAAAGCTGATTTTAAAAAGAAATGCACAAGAGCAAAATTAATATCAATTAGCCATACACATGAAAACCATGTTTAGGAATGAACTATTAATATAAATATAAACGTGAATGTTTTCGATCGAAATCGTAACGCAACTGTAAATGAAAACATGATCGCAAGTAATATGCGAAAAATTACGCCAAAAGCTAGGTTGCGAATATTTTAATCCGTTATCTCGTAAATTCGCATGATGAAATCCAAATTAGTCAATAATTAATCTAAATGAAATCGATCAAGTTGAAGTATAAAGTAGCGACCGCCAATGATCAGTGCAGATATGTAGGTATAATGCCTATCGTTGTACTTAGACCTACTGATAGAATAAACAATTCTCTTTATACAGGTGGACAGACGTGTCTTTATGATTGTTTTGCATGTCCACTTCACTGGAAAATATAATGCACAAGTATCAGCTGAAACTACACGTACGCACTTCATCACAAGCAATAGCATTAATTATTGGTTATAAAGGAAGGGGAGGCAGAGAACCCCCACTTCTTCTTGCAGCAGATAGTGTTCATAAGTAAACATATAAAAAAGTGAATAAACATAAAGAAGTTATAATAACCATTTGTTAACTCATGTTACGAATGATAACTCCAGGTTATGGAAATCCCGAATACATGTATGTTTTTCGCATAGAATACCACTACAGACATGTTCAAATGTGACTGAATGTTTTTTTTTTATCAAATAAGAAACAAAATGCTGATGGTTTTGTTTACATGTACAAAATTAAAAAAGTAAAAAAGAGGAAATGATTTTTAATTAATATCTCAAGATATATTGAGTGTTATTTCACATAGAATATTAGTCTATAGCTGCATGCACTAATGAACGTTTGAAATTTCATCTATTTTTTATACTTAAAGTTTGATCTGATCTTCTTCCTGTTCCATACAGTGAAAAACACAAATGTTTATTTTTTCATGATATTTAACGAGGTCTATCATTATATGATAATTGTTTGAGAAAAATGAATTGTAAAACAGACAAGTGTTTGTGTAGATTGACATCTCTAAATACAAAATCAGCTGGACACAGCAACTAAATAAGTGTTACTGTTGAGCTCTGCATGAAAGATAATATACTATTAGCTGATTAGAATATCTACATGTGACATCACCTTTTGATTAATTTTGTTAAAAATCATCGACTCATATTTTCTGTTCTATGTCTTCCTTTTAACAGACTCTGTTGTGATGATGGTTCCTGTTTAGAAATATATGAATTAAGCTATATTTAGGCGGGTTAAGAAAACGTGGCTAGGCTTCCTGAACCCTCTTCACGTTCTCGACCCGAGCCAAAATATAGCTTATACTTCGAGACATTTATGTGTATTCCACAACATAATATCAATTTTACGCATCAAACGAAATATTTTCAACAAATTTCGCTAAATATCTGCAGTTGAAACTATCAGACCATGGCGTCAACAAAGCAAAAAGATGACGTCACAATACAAATGAAACGCTGCGCGAAAGCGTGCATACTCGTTCTGTACACGGTCTCGTTAAGAAACAATATACAGATAACCTGAAATGGTCAATTAAAAAATATAATAACCACTGTGATTTTGCAATGCAAATAACATGACGAACCTGGGTGACGCTGGTAATAATTTGAGAGAGTGTTTTGGGAGGGGGGTAATTATGTTTGCCAGGGAAATATGATGCCTGAATTTTTATATTTACTCTGTACATTTTGACATGAGGTGTATCCATTTAGACAAAAAATCAACAAGCGATGGAAGCTGGAACAGACTATAAGATTAGATTTGATTTGAATGTGAATATACTTACCTTGGCCAAAGCGAATAAGGACTGCTATGGACTGCATGCTATCTCATTAGACAACCTTTTTTCACTTGTTCATGAGGGTTCTCAAAATGAGTAAATCCTACATAATGGGGATATAGGTCTGGTATTTTAAACATATATATTCCAGAAAATGTCCGTCAATTTAATTAAACCACATCACTGACACCAGATCTGACTTCCACATCAAATGCATGGCAATGATGGATTTCTGTAATCGCTGTGGGTATCTCAGAACTATGCTCGTCATGGGTTGACACTCTGGAAGAGTACACACTGCGATTCTTTTCATATTCCCCACCATCAGGATGGGGTGAGGGATTTTAGTTGTATTGAATTCCTATATAATGTTACAAGTTGGTAACTCATTAGTGCTGGATTCGTATGTCAGATTACCGAAACTTAAGTAGAGGAAATATCTGTCTGTTTTATTTGATCCAAATTGTTTTAATTGTACAAGACAGTCACAAGTTTACAAAAGGTTTAAAGACAGCCCAGGTCCGTAATTAAGCTAAATTCCGATAGAACATTGTTAATTTCATATTCAACAATTCATTAGAGACTTACTCTAAATACTCGAAAACTTAAATCACATGCTTTATCCACCCCATATTGATCTATCTTTTTCCAATGTCTGCTTTTGCCATGTTGTCGTGACTTTTTTGTACTTCAATACTGAAAAGTAAACAAAGGGAAGTAACTTTAAGTTGGAATTTGTGGAAAAGCGATAATTTCAAATAGTTGTGTGTGAAAGCCTGTGAATATACCGTGTACTATGTATTGAACATAATGTCATATTGGAACTATGGATTTTAAATATATCAATGTAGTAGAGCTGTAACATTATTTAAAGTTATCTCTCTTGGTTCCGCGGTTTTCATTGACAACAGGTGCAACTTTAACTAAATAGTAGTCCACTACATTTTCCTTGCATTTTGTTGTTTACTTGAAATTTTTTGTTATTAGTTTTGATTCATCAATTATCATATCATAAAAAAATCAAAGTAATTTAAACATCTGAATGATTAATTGTTGCTATTCTTTATTGGGTATGAACTTTCACGTGATAATCCGGGATAATTAAAGTGGAAAAAACATAAAGCATTTATAACTCATTTGTTTTTCTAACAGCTTCCTCGAAATTTGTGAATTTTGCCAGTGCTATCATCTAGTCATTTATAAGACCTTAAAGAAACAAGCCTAGGTGAATAAGACTAATTTTTATTTTTATTTTTTTGAAAGTTTTACACCGAAACAACATGCAAGAGACCGACTCAAACCACCCCGTGGCATGATTTCTACAAAACTCACCCCTGCAAATGTGTTCGGAATGTTTTCTTTATCGTTGCTAAGTATGTAATAAATCTAGAGGTGCTCGAATGAAAGTTCACGAGACTTCACCGAGATTTGTTCCTGTGAAATTTCGAGCGGAAGTATAAGTTCGGATAATATTCTCAAAATACGTAAGTACTGGTCGATTTTCTTATCATATCCTACTTGGATTTATGCTAAAACATCAACATATTTTAAGATTTATGTCTTATTTCACCATCTAGCGTTTTTTTTAAATTTAAACAATGATATTCAGAACGGAGTTATCGTTCGTTTAAACCACATGAAGAGTGGTTGATAATCTAAACATTGGGTAGCTTAATAAAATCATAGCCATGTTTGATGCTTGTGGTGTGCAATACCATGGTTTTTTAAATAATGGGTGAATGTTTTGCATAAAAACTTAGTATATCGAGCCATTTTCAATGAACATTCTGCATTAAATAGTACAGTCTGTTTCACTATTGATGTTATTACTAGGTCAGGCGCGGATCGAAAATTAATTCTTAGGGGGGGATCTCTACTACGCATGTTAATTGTCGCAACAGTAGAAAAGAAAACCTTTTTTTGTATTGTTACATTTATTTCTAGAACACATTTTATCCATCAATTAATGAAGATAAAGTTTAAAATCAATAAACCTCTAGAATTTATATCTGACGACAAGTACCTAGATTCTCTGAAATAGAATATAAGCACGATTTTTACTGCGAAACTGAAAGGGTAAAATAAAACAACGTGATTTAAAATTTAAATGACAATAACATTCGCAGGGGTGAAACTGTCGTGTTTGCAGCATGAGATAAAAAGCTATAGAGCCCCTTCAAAATGATTTGTTATAGGTTCATTCGTTACCATGACAATAACGGTGTTTACATTTCGTGTAAATATGTCCACTTTAAATCAAAGGATTGCTGTTAAGAATTTTGCAGAATTTTGATTAATCAAAATTGTATTATAAAATGTCCTATTTCTGTACAGTGATTTCATGCCTATCTTTTACAATTTTATGCTATGCTACGATAAGAGGTTTTAATGATATCCTATAAAATTTCAATGCAATGCTATGAAATTTGTATGCTTTGCTATGAGAAACTTAAATGAAGGGCTTGATGATATTGTATGCTATGGTGTGCTATAAAATTTTAACAAAAACGCCTCTATACATAGAAGAGTTCCACACATTTGGAATTGAAATGATGAAAAGCCGAAGTTTACATGTGCACCACTTATCTGCAATGTGAACATTTATTCTTTCGTAGAAAAAACATTAAACATTTAGTTAAACATTTATCCTTTCGAAAAAAAAACACAGCATTTAAAACTTAGTTAAATTTATGTTGTATGCTATGCTATGGTATGCCATGGTATGATATGACGAATGAGATTGTATGTTATGGAGTGAGATTACAATGCTATGCTATGATATTTCATTGCTATGCTATAAGATTCCAATGCTCTGCTATGTTGTAAAAGAAATGCTCGAACTGACTGTATATCCAATAAAATAAATCACCCTGAAGCACGGTTAGGGTTGCAATTAAAGAAGCCTTGGGTTGAATTTCACAAATGGATTTACGACACAGCCTCGTAAATTGATCTTTAAAGAACAAAATTGACATAAAACTATTTGTTTACAAATATTTCAATTCTCATAATTATATTTTCCAGCCATTAGACTATAGCATTGATTAGTTGGTGATAAATTACCATTCAATAATGTGGGCGTAAATTATTTTGTTTACCGCAGCCATGAATTATATATGAAACTAATAGGTTTCAATATTGATTTATAAACGTTATTACTTGTACATCAATCAAAACTTTGCAAAAGTTATGTTTTACCGTAAAGAAAAGTGATTAGTTCAAGTAATTGCACTGAAACTAATATTTTTGGTAAACCGATGTGTTTTTGATTGATGGGGGTTAAAATAATCTACTCATAGAATACTCTTTCATGTAATTCAATAAAATCAATAAAGATGCAGATGACTATCATGAAAAAAAACCCTGAATTTAGATTTTAAAAAAGCTTCTGCATACTGAAAAGTCACGATCAAAAATTAAAGCATTAAGTAAATATTGCCATTTCCCGAATCCGCGGTGTATTCTCTCTCTCTCATTGAATAGCCTTATTGGCTTGACTAAAAGAATAGTAGAAAATGAACTCGGAGTAATAGAAATATTCTTTTATGTGACTGCTTCAAAATGATTTGTTCATGAAGATATTACATTATGTTAGAGTTTAGAGTATAACCTGAATGAAAGACATTATAGTTTTTATACCAAGGATAAGCTCGGTTTATGGTTTGTAATTATTATATGAATTTTAGAACATGTTATATTCGCGCGCATATATGAGAGAAAATTGAACTGATGAACAAATAAATATAAATAAAATACAACTTATGTAAATTCTTATTTGAAGTTCACGTACGTAATTTGTTCGACAACCAAAATAAATTAGCTGTTATACCAAAGATATACAGCTGTGGCTACTTTTCTATGGACTGCACTATAACTGGTTTGTTGAAGGATAATGTTCTCTTAATTCCTCGTAATTAAGGGGTGGGGTGGGATGCCCGGGGGAGGGGGAGGGGGACAATATAAGTGGGGACAATATAAGTGGTTCACTTATATTTATATCTGTTGATCTGTTAATGATTTCGCATGTTCTTTCTTGTCATATCTCAATAGCTATTATCATTTGTCAATAATGCAAGGTGTAAAATGATTTTTTAAAACACTTTTTACCAGTTCATAAAAATGTTTTTAAGAAAAAGAGAGAAAAAATATCTTATTTAGAGTGTTATAATAATCCAACAACTGGTTTAATAATGTCTAGAGTAGTATTTGTTGTTAATGTGCTAAAGTGTTCACCATCGCATGGGCTTTAATGTTTGATGTTACAGATGTGTCTTTCCTTCTGATTTTATATTCTGAACTCCATCTATGTAAATGTATATAAAAATTGGCATATGCAACGGAAAATGAAAACAAATTCACTTTTAAATGGTGGTATGTTGCATACAAAAATGTTGTCTAGAGTAGAGCCTGCAATGGTTTGGAAATGGATGACCAGCTGGAAACCAAGTGATTAAAATTATATATATAACACCAGTGCTGCTGTTCAAGTCACAAAAGTCAAATATTAATCAGGTACTTTGGTACATGTAAGAGTTTAGATTAAAAGAAAGGGATTATAATATAATGAAAAATATCCCCATAGAAGAAACAGAGGACTATGAATAAAGTATCACATCCTGTTGACAACGTTGATCATTTTTAAAGAAAATTTCCGGTCATGGGCTTCCTGATCTGATATTCCGAACCGTTTAACGACAGTTACAATGAACTTTAGAAAACGTCCTAATATATATATAATTAATTGTATAAGAAGCCACGACGAAAAAAATCAATATCAGTTACCAGTTATAAGACAATACGCGTTTGGTATTTACAAAATTTTGTAATTCGTCAGCAAAGAAAACAGAAATATTATTTAACTGTTTTCATTCTTTAGAACAAGCACAGAATGGTTAGCTCTCTGATTAGTAAATCTTTGAATGAAGTGACATTTACAACAGTACTGCTTTGTTTGGTATCATTATACGAAAGAGCGACAGCTGCCGTTGTTCATGGTGAGAGGTACCGTGGTCCTTTTGTACGGGTGGTGGGAATCATTGGACAACAGCAGTGTGTCCGGGAATGTAAACACAGACCCAAGCTATGTCGAGGAGTCAACTACCAGAAACAGGGACTACTGTGTGATCTCGTGTCGGCCATCAACGAAACGGAATTAAAATCTGACTATGTTAGAATTGAACTCGATCAGGTACATGCAATTCATTCTTTACATCTCTCTCTTTCTCTCTCTCTTTCTCTCTCTCTCCTCTCTCTCTCTCTCTCTTCCTTAATCTTCTATTCAAAGAGTCTTTAACACATTAAACAAACCGGAGTTTTACACATTATTTGCTCAATTAATCTGCAAAAAATTGTTTTTATCCCATATGTATCTGTCTCTGATTTAGTTTAGGAAATGGGAATTATTGTGATTATACAAATTTTGTTTATGTCATCACCACAAAGTACATAGTAGCTTTATAGGCATAGACTAGATTCATATATATATATATATATAACAATTTTTAAGTGATGTTGTCATTAAAAACACACAATACAATGGCGGACCCAAGAAGGGGAACGCATGCACTCAGTGATTTTCTTTACATAAGACATGTTCAGTGGTGACATGTACATAAAAACCCATTCAAGTTATGGTTTTCTTTGATTTGGTTTAAATGTGACCTTTCAATCACCTCTAAGTAATATTGGTTATACTAGCTAGCATTATTAACGACGCCTCCATTTTTTAAAGTACAAGTGAGCGTTGTTATTTTTTTTTCTTAAAAATCATCTCATTGAACGGTTTCTTTACTGACTAGTGTACATGTACAGCTACTCGTACATGTAAGACGAAAACAAAAAAATAAATCTTATATTTCTGCAAGGCACAGAGTTTTGAAGGGATTACTGATTGTCTGTTATCTACAAACCTTGAAAGATTATAGATTTTATTATTACACATTTAAAGTTTAATCGCGAGAAGATATATCACCGAATACTCCTTATTTACCCTACAAAAAACCCCTTCCTAAAACTGGCACCCTTCTCGCTTAAAATCCTGGATCCGCTCCTGCCTTAAACAAAAGCAAACAATGTCATGTATATGATGTACACCTGAGGCTAGCTCAGTAGAGCAAATGTTCAAGAGCGCTCGCATATATTTACGATATATTTAGTGCACCTGCCTATCTGAACAAGGTCCCTCTTTTATCCATTCCCACCAAAAATCATCCACCGTGATTCTCTTGTAGACTGGCCAAATTCCAGATGAATGCCTGTCATGCTCTATTGACGATCTGTGTGTGACGCTCTCCAGTAGGAAAGTCCATTGTATTCGAGGTAGGTTGAGTAGTTGTCCATCAAAACATTATATTTATAACACTATTATATAGCTGTTTTAATATATTTATGTTAAGTACAGTGATAGGAGATTTTAGTCAGAGTACGTAGTAACTGTATCATTTGATACAGACGCCAGTTTTTTTTTTTATACAATTCACTGCAGCCAGGGAATGTGTGTCTTCGGAACTCTGTAACTAGAATTTCATCTGTTCAATTCAGCACAAATACATTTAAGGTTTCTCCAACCTTGATTATTTATGGTTTAATCTTTGTAATTGTTGTTTAAAATTGAAGAGTTATATGTAAACAATCCAACTGAACTATAATATGGATATGTTGCAAATATAATTTTCATGTTGTGGGAGCTAATACAGGAACACTATTAGAATAATTATTGCGACAATTGCACCCCAACTTAACTGATTTTTATCTGATTTTCATATAAATGTATAAAAGCAAATCCTACTGAAGCTAATCAGAATCCTTTTATCGTATTTTTATAATAAATCTAAGGCCATTAAAACTTGCACGTTTTTATATTATGGCATTTGCAGTGCATTTTAAACCAATTTTACAACATTGAAAAATACATGTCGGCATCTCAAAATCTTTATAATTTTTTTAATAATGGTTCAAACCCACTCATAATTGCTACATTTGTAAATTATTATATATCCGATCAAAGTATGCAAAGAAAAGCATACCAAGCGGGGTAAAAAATGTTAAAGTATGGTGTCTGTACATGACTGCTTCATACGGTTTTGTCAGTTTTTCATTGAATTCTGCGAATCAATTTAAAAAAACTATTTTAATTATTGAATATAATTGTCCTTTCACATTAAATAACCTAAAATGTGCTGAAAAATATCTAAAATGATTAAATATTGCCAAAACCAATATTCACATTTTACTAATAATAAAGTCGATAACGTTAAATTAGTCCGAAATGCTCCTGATGATGTCATGCGACAATCGAAAGACCTTAATTCACTCCTTATGACGCCAAACACCAATTTAACTGAGAAAAATACATAGTCAGCTTGAGTTAAGTTTTCTACATACATGTAGTGGTTTCTTTGAGTTTTCAATCTTTTCATATTTTGGCCATTTTAAATGATATTTCGGCTTTATAGACCTCCTGCAACTTATTCCCTGCAAAGAGTTGACCTTCGGTAACATGTGCATGTTCCACCATCACATGTCAGAAATTACCGGTTTATAGTTTACTATACCACCTTTCGTGTTATTTCACCTACTGTCTTTCACTTCCAATTTCACTGTGTAGCCATAGTTGCAAGTTTCGAAATTAACCTCCGATTCTTAACATTAGGGGCCTACATATTGCATATCAATTTGAACAAGAGACATCCTTCTCACTAAGGTTAATTACATGTATTAATCAAAGTACTGAAGTACTGACGGAAGTTGATTTTATCGAATATTATTTATCTTAAAATCAACGATATGTTATTTTGCTTGGCAAGTAGTCTATAATGTCTATTTGAATTACGCACATTTTTATAATATGGATTCTCGGACTTTTCGGACAAGAATTTGAGAAAAACCCCGTATGAATCGTGTTGTGTAATGATTAAAGATAGAATTGATTCCATCAAACTATTAATAAGTAATCAAAATATTCAAAAAATTGTATGGATCCAAGCAATAATAAACTCTTGTCTCGTTCAACCAAATGCTCGACTGTCTCCGGTAATCTCCAACAAGCAAGAGCTTGTGTACACCAGGTCACGTGATAGCTCGATGACGCGACCGCTAAATATAGAATGACTCTCTGGTTGTCGGAGATTTACGGAGACAGCCGATGTTTGAACGCGACTTTATTGAACTCTGGTGTATGAATACATACGACTGCAAAAATATCTAAATTGTTCGTACTATTTAACATCTGACTATTTTCAAGGTATTCATAAATAAGTTTCTTAAAAACCAATGCTTCAAGATACATTACATCGAATTTATCGATTATTTTCAAGAACTAGATTTTGTCAGCTGTGATAATCTGTGCTTAGGTCCAAACACTGTTTCACTTTCGGTTTGCCAGAGTGACTGCATAGGAGAGCTGATTAAAAATCAACTCCCAAAAACCATTTCATGAATTTTTGAATCACTCATAACCTTCCAGAACAGCAACTCTCAAATTTTCAAAAATATTTGCTTTTTTTTAACTGACACTAATATTCTTTGAAAAGAAATTTTGTCTTCGAATTAAAAAGCTTTTCCAATTTTGAGAAAAAGCAGATTACTAATGGCCAGTTCCATTGAGGTTTATGAAAAAATATGGTCATTTACATGTAAGTGAACCCATCATTTTCACATACCTCTATTTAACACAGATTCAAAGGTTTTCCTTTAGAATAACATATTTACCTAATATTTTTGCAGTCAATTGGTGATTAATAAGAAACCTTCTCCGATACTATATACATCAAAATAATTTTATCATAATTAAAGCATCACATCACTTAAATATACACTTACATGTATACATTTGTACATGTGTATCCTCCCTGTGTCTTCTTTTATTTTTATAACAAAGCATTCGTTTGAAATCTTTTACATTATATATGTATCATAAAACTTGTGGTAATTTTCTTGAGTCATTTTTCACACATATTATAAAACTTTAACTTTAAAAATCTTCTCTACTCTCATGTGGCTGTAAGAATAGAAGGCCGGAACGGCCACAAAGGCGTCGAGCTGACATTTACTTTTAAATAGATATCATTACTTTGAATTTCTGTAGTAATAGTCGTATATCAAATAATGTAAATGAATTATGTTTTGTGCTGCTTTAAATAAAAACTCAGTATATTTTCTTATATCCTAGGAAGTGATGAATTCATTATTCAATGACCCATCATGGTTACAAAAATTGAAGAAACTTCAAATTATTTTCTTTCTGCTTTGAACAGTCTTTGAGCAAGGTTCATTATTTGAATTCGAAGATATAATACATTAGCAGTTTGTCCCTTATTATAATATTAAAACACAATTTAATTTATTCAAATTCCCGTTTGAACAAAATAACCTATAATATTGCTGTTTACAAAGAAATCCACACCACGTGCTATCGATAATGATCGACCAAGTCATGTTTACTGAAATAAAACCACTAGATACCTTTATCGCTTTCATTTTTTTTTGGAGACCGTGACCGATAATTAAAAAGGACATATTAAATGTTATTCCATCGGGCACAGTATCCAATTTAAATGTAAGCGATAAACTAAAATGATATTTAGTGAATTTTTACACCTTATGGTATTCAACGGCCATTTCTTTATTAAGTATATACTTATGCGATAAGTTGTCAATAACCAGGGAGGCAAAATGGGTTTTTTTGTACACAATTAAGTTAAATAAATGGAACAAAAATATTGTAATACTTTTAATACTTTAAAGAACTCATTTCTTTGCGCATTTAGAAGGCGGTAAAGAAGAAACTCTGGACCATTGCCAATCCAGACGATCGCGAGTAGACTGCCGAGTATAACCTACATGCCTTAAAAACTGAATTCATAAATATGTAGACCAGGAAGCCCTTTATAAAAGTTAAATATTTCATGTTCCTCCGGATATGAGTGTTGACTCTATTGTGGGGTCAAAATGGTCACCGAGTTTGAATGCATATAATGTTTAAAAATCATCTTCTCTGTTTCCAAGAATCTGTAGGAACTTTATTCATAACTAGTAGACTAATTGTTCTCGAACAATTAAAGGTCTTTCCACCTCATTATATTTTTAATGTATTGTTTCAATATAATCAATAAAACATTTTCTCTTCCTTATTTGTTTTTAAATCAAATAGAAAAATATGAAATTTGATTTTTTTTTTACCTTGACCTTTATGTCATATTGACTGGTAGCGGTCAAAATTTCAATTAAATTTGGTCTGATTACCCTATTATGTAAGGTTAAAAAATTTGCAGTGTTTTTAACAAAACTAAGAAATTTGCAGGGGCGATAACTGCTAGAAGGGGGGCCTTGGGCCCTTTCTATACGAATAGATTGAAGGGGCACCTAAATTTACTGAATACATAAAATAGAGTTTAAAGTTTCTACCTCTAACGGTTTAGGAGAAGTAGCGATGACAAGCATTTTGTACAATGAGGCAGTAACTCTTTAATTGTTTCCAAGAAGGGGCTGAAGGGTTATATTTTGAAATGTCCAAAAAAGTCCTACTACATCTAAGAAAACGAATTTCTGTATCAACCTAAACAAAAGAGATCTAAAACTCAAAACATATTTCCTATTGACCTTTGAGTCATTTTAATTGGCCAAGGTAGACGCTTCCATCTTAAGTAGTCCGAAGTTTCTATGATAAATAATAAAAAAGTTGGAAGTGATTTTATAGAAATTTCAATACTTTCAGGGGCAATACCTACTAGAATGAGGCCTGAGATCCTAACGGTATAAAAAGATTGAAGAAGCCTCTAAAAGTACTGGATACATTTGTAAAAGATCCAAGTCTCTATCTATTATGGTTTCAGGGGAGTACTGATAACAAGAATTTCGTATAATAGGGCCAATAGCTCTTTAATTATTTTTAAGGAAAAATGACCTTGACCTTTATGTCATTTTCTTCAGCCGGGGTAGACACTCGAATATCTATTATTCCGAAGTTTTTATGATAGATAGTAAAAAAGTGAGAAAAGGTTATACAGACCCTGAAACGTACTACTACACCAAAAAAGCGTGCGACTTTCGTGCGAGAAACGTTTCGTGTAAACCGTTTAGCGTTTCGTGTAAACCGTTTAGCGTTTCGTGTGAATCGTGAAGCGTTTCGTGTAAACCGTTTAGCGTTTCGGGCAAAGCGTGCAGCGTTTCGGGCAAAGCGTGTAAATCGTTTCGAGCAAAGCGTGCGAGAACCGTGTGAAACGTTCATCAGATTTCATTCGGAACTCTCTGACAATTTAATTGTTTCAAAATAGCGCTCGTGTTAAACATTACTTAAAACTGATTGGCAAAACTCCTTTGAGATATTCTCGTGAAATAAATCTATAAGAAATAATATACTTATCTTTTGACAAACTTAAATTAATTTTTAACAAACAAAAGAAAAATACGCGTATTGAAAGAAGACTAGTTACTGAGACTATTAGGCTGTGTACAACCAGTACACATACATGTAACCTCGGACATCGGGTAAGACCTGCACCTGGCTGAACCTGTCAATCAAACTCTGTGTATTCGTTTTCATTGGATGGTCACCCGTCTCTTTTTTTGTCAATAGCCAATAGAAATTTAATGACTTCAAGGTAGTCGGAATCAGTATTTGATGATGCACACAATTTCAATGATAGATTATTAAACATTAATTTAAACAAAATTAAATGTAAACATAGAAAGAAAATATACTGTTCATTTCTATGAAATGCGGGAAGTAAATTCTTCTGAATCCCGATTAAAAATATTTCTACAAGTTATTATTTTAATTTTTTAAACACTGATACCGGAAAACAACAAGTAATTTACACACTGAAATATTCCTAAAATGTACATATGTAATTAATTATTATGGGAATCTATATGCATGGTACTTAATTCAAATAGATTAATTTATGATAGATATATTGTACGCCGTTATGCAGGGCGCCGGTTATGTATACGAATATTGAGACAAAAATCTAAATCATTTTTTATTTTTTGTTCTTTCCGAAATCCAAAATAGTAATGACAGCTTTCTTTATTGTTTAATCCATTGATTTTTCTCTGTGATATTATGTACGGAACATTTATTTACGCGAATGATTCGACATAAAAAAAATTAGTTGGTTGTTTTATAGCATTTTTCTAACTTATGTGACTATTTTAATTTTACATAACTTTCAGAATTATCAATGTAAATAATTACAGGTTTATTTACAGTTAGTTTTTTTTACATCGTATTCTCTGAAACCAATAAGAATATTACGGTGAGAAGAAAAAACAAATCCCGCCGAATACTGAAAAACCAAATTATCAATGAAAATAATTACAGGTTTATTTACAGTTAGTATTTTTACATCGTATTCTCTGAAACCAAGAAAAATATTAATGTGAGAAGAAAAAACAAATCCTGCCGAATACTGAAAAACCGATTTAGTTTGTAATCATACGGATTTATTTTTGGTATTGAATATTGTGTTACGGTAACTTTTTTCTCTGGAATTTTTATTATTTACGGGACTAATAAGAATCATGGATATTTCTTTTGAGCAATAAATATTTTTATAGAAGTAATATTTTTGACTAGTTCTGTGAATAAATAATTTTTTGCTTTAAATAAAAGAACCAAATTAATTTAATTCATCAATTCAATACTTATGTACATGTTTCTAATATCAGTATTTCAATTATTTCGTGTTTTCTTAAAATTAATTCCTACTAACTGAGTAAGAAGAAAGAGAAAGGGTAAAATCTGAGAGGACCCGAATCGATCAGGATAAAAGCGTGTCCAAAGCGTGTGAAAAGCGAGCAAATCGTTTCGTGCGAGAATCGTTTCGTGTAAACCGTTCAGCGTTTCGTGTAAATCGTTTAGCGTTTCGGGCAAAGCGTGCAGCGTTTCGTGTAAACCGTTCAGCGTTTCGTGTGAACCGTTTAGCGAGCGTGTAGCGAGCGTGCAGCGAGCGTGTGGTGTAGTAGTACGTTTCAGGGTCTGTATGTAAATCTAAATGCTGTCAGAGGCAATAACTACTAGTAAGGGGTCTCATTCTTTCGATATGATAGATTGAAGAACCATCCAAGTGTACTGAAGACATTGGACTTCCAAGTCTCTATCACTTATGGATTCAGAGGAGTAGCGTTAACAAGCTTTTAGTACAGAAGGGCAATAACTTTGCAAGTTTTGAGAGTAATCAAGCAAACGGTTATTTGGTACCATAACTTTTAATAGTCAAAAAGATAAAGAAAAAAATGTTTCAATGTTTCTAGATATAAAAAAAACTGTCCTAAAAAAAGAGAAAAAAGAAACCTATAAGAAATACGAAAGGTCTTTCACCTGAAAGGTGGAAAGACCTAATTACTAAATTAAAAATTATGTAGACAAGGAAGTCCTCTACGAAAATAGTATATTTCATGTCCACCAAAGTATGGGATTTGATTTTGGGGGTGGGGGTAAATGTATAGTGTTAATTCATATAATATTTAAAAATTATATACTCTACTCCCACACATCTGTAATATCGTTGACAGTTCTGCTAGGTCTAGCATTGGGTAAACATACGGAGCAGTCGTCAACATATTCGTCCTATAGGGCTGAATATGCAGTAGACGGCAACAGAGGTACAGACATTTTCCAAGACAAGTGTACACACACAGGAGGAAAAGACACAAATCCCTGGTGGAGGGTGGATCTACTGACTGTGTATACCATCACCTCTGTCAGAATACTCAACAGAGGAATAGACCATGGTGAAGGTAGGCGTACACAGTATCAGCATAGCAAAATAAATATATAATGGATTGATACAATGTGGTTTTATTAGTTTTGCTGTAATTGTCCATCACTTCTACAGAATCATTGAATCTATAGCGTTAAAGTAAAGTTATCATTTTGTTTCTTGTTTTCACTGCAGGAAGAATTTTATTCCTTATCAATTTTAATTTGTTTAAAATGTATTCGTTATGAAGTCATTCATATTCTAATATAACATGCATAAGAGTAATATAATGAGAAAATGAATAATCACAATTTGAAAAATGCATTTCTTGAAGTGTTATTTCTGTTATTGATTTTTGTGATGTTTTTTCACTATTCTAGATGTTTCAAACCGCTTCGGGATGTTACCGTCACTGTAGGGCTGACTGAATCAGACGTCAATACTCTCTGTGGTGTCTTTGCTGGCCCCGGTACTGCGTCAAAGCTGGTCGTCATCGACTGTCCAACGTCACCTCAGGGGAGATTCGTAAAGATCTCAAAAACAACTGAGGCCCTCACACTATGTGAAGTCGACGTGTTTGGTTCATCCATATAAATATCATAACTATGTTTCAAGGTATCACACCTGTAAATGTTTCCACTATATAACACTATATAGGTAAAACAAAAACTGTTAAAATTCAGTTTGTATTTCTGTTGACAAGATATTATTTGTTAAAGGGGCATGGTTACGATTTTGATCAAAAGTTATTTTTCCGATTTTAATGTTTACGATGCTTCAGTAAGGTATTTTCAATAGGTAACCAAAATTTGAGTGTCATTTGTTGAGTAATAAGCGAGTTACAGAGCTTACAATTCTTCGCTATGTAAACAAAGCATTTGTTTACATTTTGAAAGTTGAAGTGAAAATTCCAGTTTTAGACCTACAGTGAATGTGTTAATCGTTAGGAACTGTTTATTTGTGCTTAAAATGAATAAGAAAATAGACAAATCAGCTTGAAAAAGAATTTTTACTGGTATATTGAACATATGTAAACAAGGCAAGGCACGAGCCTTGTTTACATGACGAAGAATTGTGAGCCCTGTATCTTGCTTAAAACGCATCGACTGGCACCCAAATTTCATTTAATCATTAGGAATGCATTTCAAAAGCATTGTAAAAAATAAAAACAGAAAAATAACATTTGACCAAAATCGTTACCATGCCCCTTTAAGTATTTCATCAGCTGACACAGAAAGGGCAGACGATACGGTTTTTTTCTCCAAATATTTAGCTCCAAACCTCAAAACGACGTGTTTTCCGTTTGTATGTTACAGTGGTAACAACGTTATTGTTGACAAGCTTATCGTGCGTGATCGTTCGTGTACCTTGCGTGATCGTTCGTGTACCGTGATGATAGTGCGTGTATCAGAATCGTTAATTTGCGTTTTTAATCGTGCGTGATCGTGCGTGTTCGTTTGATTTTTTTCGTTTTGTTACTTTTTTTCGGAATGTTGACCCGAGAGAACCAAAATGGCGGAAAAGTGTAAAGGAGGTAGATTGACTGTGCGTTTGAAATTGAAAATTTTGGACTTGTACGAAAGAAATTTATCGGTGCTGGCTATTAAAGATCGTCTACAGAAGGAGGACTCTGTGAAATTTTCACGAACAACTATCTACAGTTTTCTTAAGAGACACAAATCTTGTGGAATCTTGACCAGACGACGAAGGACCGTGAATCCCGCCAGTGTGAAACTGAAAGAATTACATCTGAAATTCATTGATTTCTTGATGGACAAAAATAATGAACTTAAGGCGTCGGAGTTGCAGAAGCGATTGTTTGAGACATTTGGCTTGAAAGTATCAACCTCCCTTATTTCAACGAGAAGGCACAGTGTTCTTGGATGGAAATCGCAGACGAGCAACAAAACCTGCCAGATGATAAGCAGAAAGAATAAGACGGTATGTTTTTCATTAAGCCTGTTTTCCCATGTTAGATCGGAAAATAATATCACAATAATGCTCTACCATAACTCTTATTATACTTGTTGTATTTATCACTCTGTTCATATAATGCATAAATTATTCTGTTCATATAATGCAATAATATGTATCCGATTTTATATAATGTACAGTAAATAAGTACCAAACTTATATTTCTTAGGTTCGCATGCAATGGTGTCTTGATGTACTTCAAACCAGAGAGAGGTTCAGGGATGTAATCTTTGTTGACGAGAGCTGTGTGGAGATGTGTGCCAATGGTAGAATCGCTTTCCACCAAAAGTCATCTGACTTTGAGAAGAAATGCAATAGAATTCCCAGGCCAAAGCATTCATACAAGGTACACATAAATCAAATCAAAATTTATACAGTATGTTCATTTAAGGAAACTATGAAGACTGTTAATTTTCATTTTTGAATAATGTTATGACAATCTAAATAAAAATTATTGATATTATGAGACTGAATAAAAATAAAGGAAACTAAAGTCAGAAGTGATATACATCATGAGGTGCGATTTGTTTTCTTAAAGTTTTTTTATTCACCCATTAGGTTAATGTATGGGCTGGTATCTCCTACAAAGGCAAAACAAGCATTTGCATCTTTACCGGGATAATGGATTCAGAGATCTATCAGAAGATTCTGAGGGACAATTTCGTCACCTTCACATCAGAAAACTTTCCAAATGGATATCGCCCCTACCAGGTAATTTCATTTTAAGCGCATTTAAATTTTGTTATTCAAAAATCAATTACTAAACCACTTGTATAATTTATCAAACAATTGAATTTACATTTCTCTATTCATAGGACAACGATAGCAAACACACTTCCAAATCGACCAAAGCTTGGATGGAAGATAATGGTATTCTGGACCATATCATGAAGACCCCTGCCTCATCACCAGATTTGAACCCAATCGAGAATGTCTGGGCTTCCATGAAGCAGTATCTTTCCAACGTTCACAAGCCAAAGACAAGAGACGAGCTAGTGGGAGGCATCAAGGCTTTTTGGGCATCTCTAACAGCTGCACAGACCACATTCATCGAGTGATTCCCTACATTGTTCTCAACAAGGGTGACGCTTCTGGATTTTGATATGTGTGCCAATGAATTCTATCAGTGAAACTCTGATTTGGTTTTGTTTGATGTACATTGTAAAAAATGCCATACATTTACCTGATGTTTATGTGTTGATTTATGTGAAACTGAACTTGCCATTTCCAGTGTCATTTCATGCTTTGCAAAATGTTTAAGATTACTGGTATATGACACTATACATATTGAATATATGTCGATAAATGAATTTTGAAATCCCAACTGTGTTTTATTTTCTGAGAAGTGAGTCTACTCTATTGTCACCTTCTAATAGTTAATAATGACAAAATATTTAAATCATGCATTTTGTTTGCATTTCTACAATAAATTCAAGGAAGTATCGAATAAGGGGCATAATCACAATAAAGACATTTTAAATGATCAACCAAAATTTGAGCGTCAATTGTAGAGTTACAAGCAAGACACAGAGCTCACAATTCTTTGTATTAATGTAAACAAGGCGTGTGCCATTTTTTGTTTACATCACTTCAATATACCATATAACTTCTTTATCAAGCTGATTTTTCTATCTACTGATTGGTTTTGGACAGAAATAGTTACTAACATTTGATTTAAAACAAACACATGACCTGAGCTTTGTTTACAAAAGAAAGAAATGTGAGCTCTGTTTCTCACTCTGACAAGTGTTCTATTATCCTGATGAACTAAAAACCAGGAAAGATGTTCAAAGGAATTTATTAAGTTTCAAAGTGAATGTAACAATATGCAATAATACATACTAGTATCTCTGATCATCTCACAAAACATCATTCGTGTTGATCTTTGCTAAGTGTTGATAAATATATGTAAACTAAAGTGCAATTAATTATTAAATAAAAAAAAACATTCATGACACATGAAATATACAACATGTATATAAATACATACAGAAAAGAGCATTACAATGATAATGCACCGATCATTTACTACACAATACATACATGAGGTACATGTTTTATAATGTAACTATGAAGTAATTTTTCACAGAATGACAGATTGTTTTAATTGAAATATACATGAACAACAGTTGAATTTGCAATGTTGTACAGGTTAAAGTTATCATTTATCTATACATATTGCAGAAGGTTTTGCATTAACTATGTAGCTCAAATCGATGCTAATACTCCAAATTCAATTGTACTTTGTCACTTCCTGGAAATTGCTCTGATTCCACTGTTGATCGCATTCACAGCCTTTGTGAACTCGTCCATGTTGTCACCACAGAAGTCCAAATAACAATGTTCAATAAGATGCACACGGCGAGGGGATAGAGCGGGTCTGTTCTTTCTTCCAAAAAAGTTCTTTCCAACGAGTTCATGGTCAGAATACACCGTTTTAACAACATTCCACAAAAAGTTCCCCTCTGAACAGGAGGATCCATGCAGCTTCTCAAGTTGTTCTCTTCGCATCTTGAATTCATACTGCCCGGCCTCAACATCCTCTGGACAGGAGATTTCTTTCAGTGTAGTCTTTCTTACAGTTAGGAACCAGGATTCGTCTTCTCTTCTTGTTTGGCACCAACTCTTTCAGTGGTTCACGATCACACAGGGTTTTTTTGGGCACAGTCACATTAGAATTTGCAGCATCTGTGTCGGGGCTGTCAACACTTTCCCTCTGAATGTTCTCCGAGTTGGTGATTGGTGACAACTCGGTTACAACAGATGGAATGCTCATAGTCCTTGGAGTTGTTCCAATAGGCGTAGCAGTGTTTTCCATGTTATCTTCCTCTCTGTAGATGGATATAGTTGGAGTTGACTGGATAGTGCTCCCATTCGGTACATTGGCCATTGCCCACTGGTACACCTCACTCACACTAAGAGACTGATCACGGCGGTCATTCTTTTTCACAATGGATAGAATTTCATCAATTTTGCGTTCCATCCTGCGGGCGTAATCTTCTTGGGGTGTAGAAAGACAAGTCTGCACAGCGGCATCTGCAAATGTCGGGCCAGGCTTTTGTATGGGCGGTGTGGCAGTCTGTTTGGCTGTCTGCGTGGCTGTCACTTTTGTTGATACCAATGTTGTTTGGGTGGAAGATGTTTTCTTTACTTTGCTGTCTGTAATCAGCTCCAAAATTTCTTTCTCATCCTGAATCACAATAACCTTATCTGTTTGGGAAGAAGATGTTGTTTTCCCTTGCTCGTAGTACAGAACTTGTTGAACGACGATTTCTTGTTCATCTGTTGTCAGATCATCCAAATACATTGGAGAACGTTTTGGTGAAATATCTGAATTTGTTGTGTCAGCCAGTCCTTCAAACAAAACTGTAATCTTGCGGCCTTTGGATCCCTGAAAAAGAAGGTTTTACTTTATTATGACAGGTTACGTTAAGATACATATATATATTACTCCACACAAAAGGACAGGTTACAAAATATAATGGAAAATTGACAATATATTCATTTGTTTGAATAATTGTGGGAATTAACCTATTTTAGTGATATCATTGATAAACATCTATCGGGCTGTTGACTATAATGACTAATATTAAGAATAATGCAATAGACAAGATCTGTTAATGGTTTTACGAAGATCTGATTTGGATACTATTTAGTATTTGAAAATTGCTTAAGATTGGGGGCAGATATTTGGCCAAATTAACTATAATTCTTTTACACTGCATTATTAAAAGAAAGATTTTTAAAATAACCCATACCTCTTTAAAGATCTTGAGCTGACTGGTGTATCCTCTTGCTGTGATTGTTGCTGCTGTAATACAATAAAGACGGTGTTAAATTTATACCATTTTATGATTCTCAAAATAAATTCTAAAGAAAGATCAAAATTATTGCTATTTGGCTTTTTTTTTCTTGGACACACAATTAAAAGTCAAAATATCATGAAACGGAGTAATGTTAATAATAATTTACTTCATTTACAACTGTCATTATGTTTGAGTTCAGACAAAGTCTAGAGGGCAAGCAAACTATAATTTTACTTTTGCCCCCCCCCCCCCCGCGCCCGGGCAACTTATTGTCTTCAAAGTGATGACAAACCTTGAAAGTGTAAAAATTTTGTTTAAATTTCAACTTCTCTATTAGTCAATTAAGGGCCCTCAAGGGGCAATAAAAAGATTATACAATAAACATATAGCATGCACATAAACACATACACAGGAGGGAGGAGTTGGGTGATTGTCATTGATACAGAAAAAACATAAACATTTAATTAACACCCATAAATAATTATGGCAAAATACATACATGTTTAAAATAAGTTATAGTTTAATAGTTTTATAGTTTAATCATAACTACCTGGGATTGGGATGTACTATGAATATCTTCTGCAGCTTCATCATTATCAGATGTGATACTCTCTGGATCATTCCAAATGTCTAAATATCCACCCATCTTCCTTCTCCCTCTTGAATTCTGCCGTTTCTCCCTCTCACTGGATATGGCAAGTGCACGGTGTGTCTGTTCCCATTCAGTATCATAGTCCTCAAGTTCTTCTTTCGAGTCTACAAATGAAAGTCAAGTACATGTACATGTATCATAACTCTGAAATCAAATAACTATCAATCTGTTATCAAAATGTATTCACATTATTTTAGAGATAATCGGGTCATGCAACATTGCACCTTGACATGAACCAAATCATTAACAAGAGATGTTTGTGGAACACTAATGCCCCCTGCTTTGGAAACATCCACAAAAAAAAGGAACGTAAACTGTAAATAAATAGAATTTTGCTGAGTCCAAGGGGCATAACTCTGTCTAAAATTGATAGATTGTACCCAAAATTGAATTTGATCTAGATATTGACACGATATATCAGTATACCAAATTTCATTACAAAATATGCGCAAACATCTGTGAAGAAAATGAACTGAAACTATAGTGGACCGAGCAACCAACCAACCGACTGACAGACAGACAGCAGCAAAGCAATATGCCCTCCCTTCTTTCGAGGTATTAACTTATAACTTATTTGAATTGAATGAACAGTAATGGTTTGTTTGAGAGTAGATACAGGTGCCATAAGTATGTCAATGTCTTTCAGTTCTTGTGATATGATTTTCACAATCCAACATAAGATTTTTGGGCTCCCATTTTACAAAAGATATTTAGCAGAGCACATAAAAAATATCTTCATGTTGTGTTTGAAACATCAAAATTTTACAAATGAGTTGTTTAAAAACCATTTCAATGTTTGTCAAAAAGTGCAAATTGAATCTTCTTTAATCAACATAAATTTCTTCAAACCTGACGAAAAATAACAACAAAACCCCTTTTAAATATTAGTCTTGTTTTCAATGAAATACATAGAGAAAAAAAAAGTTGACATACTTTTGACACATTAGTGTAGTATTCATGAAATTATAAATTACAAATTATTACGGGCCGCCGGAAGGCGGTCCGTTATTTGATACACATTTAAATATTGTTACTGCGTTTCTGCGGGATAGTTCTTTTTTAATAGAATTAATACTATGCTTATTTTTATGAATTAAACGTAAATTTGCATGTAGAAATATGTTTTATGCCTTTTAGAAAATATCACATATTTTTTGTTTTACTCGTAAATGAAAAGTAGGTCATACTTAGTAGATTGTCGTATTTGGCGCGTTTTTATCGAGACTATAATCTATTCGGAAAATTTCGGAGTTCTTCATTCTTTTCAAAACAATGCATCAGGATCGGTATGCGGGACATACTAAAGACCTGAAATACGAAAGACCTGAATGTCATTAAATTTTATATAAATGATACATTTGAATTTCTATGTGCCGTGTCAAATA
Organism: Magallana gigas; assembly: GCF_963853765.1. Classification (NCBI taxonomy): domain Eukaryota; kingdom Metazoa; phylum Mollusca; class Bivalvia; order Ostreida; family Ostreidae; genus Magallana; species Magallana gigas. The sequence continues at coordinate 55,608,838 of NC_088853.1, forward strand.
AAATGACTATATAATGCATTAAGTTTTCATTCAATACAATGCAACAAAAAAAAAACCCCAAAAAATGGTTTGAAATACATAATCTCCAAGAGAAAAATGATAAGTTGAACTTTTTATTAGAGTACTGTAAAAATCAATGTGTTCTCCATTACTTCATACTATGGCAATGATCATACAATTTCCGTTAGAAATGCTTACAGTAACGAAATCGATTCTTTATGATAATAGTAAAATATTAAACTTCAAAACAAGTTGCTGAAAGTATATTAAAATTTACCATACATATTAGTACAACCAATTCTTTTTTTCTTCTTTGTGGTGTGTTTTTATGTAAAAAACCCAATGATTTATACAACAATTATATTTTTTGCGGCCCATTTGACGCTTGCGTCAATATGATTTCTTGTTTTGTTATGAAATAAGAATTAAGGGCAGACAGACGACACGTTTCTCGAGCATTTTTTTTTGTATCTTCTCATAATAAAGAGTTCCAATAAATATTATTATTTTTATGATGATTTTTAAAATGAATACAATATACTTGTATACGGATATATGCCTAGATGGCCGAGTGGTTAGAGCCGTGGCCGCTCTCTTCCAGGAGCGAGGCTCTAGAGGTTTTGAGTTCGAAGCCCGGCCCAATATAGTGATATTCATTGTGCTGTATTTATTTATTTTTAGATCAGCAATTCAAGTTTATTTACAAGAAGATTATATAAGAAATTGCAATCTCTAGTATTTTGCAGAAATGCCTGGTAAGGTATCCTAATTTTTTGCAAGAAAGCTTGTCAGAGTACCAGTAAACCATTAACAAATTCCTGGAAAAAGTTATATAAATATCAACGTGTCGTCTGACCTTAAGAAATAAAAAAAATATCATTTGGTCATACCTGAAAGTTCTAGAATTTCTACTTTGTGAAGTCGTCCTTCATATGAAAGAGTTCCCCTGCTGGACTTTGAGAAAACTTTCTTCCTTGAACCCTGGACTCTGGAACTTTCAATGATTGCAGTACAGCCATCCCAGTCAAACAGGATAAGCAAATGTTTTGGACAAGGTGGCATAATACTGAAAAAAAAATGAACATGAAAATAGCTGTTTAACTTTTCATATAGTCTAATATAGCAAAAAATGGATATTTGATGTGTTGATCTTCTATCTATAGCTATTGGACTTTAATAGATTGATGTGTATACAACTCAGACTACCCTCTACTCCACCCCCAATCGACTAGGATTTACATGATTAGGCGAACTTCTCATTTAAAATTTTTTTAATAATTTCTTCTCAAGATTTTTGAATGAATCTGGTTCACACATCCCCACTTTCAAAAACGATGCTCAGAGCATGCACCCTCACTACCTAACAAAATAATTCCATATTGTTGGACACAGTTGTATGTATCATGTATATAAATTCATCTCATAAAAATAACACTAGTATCCATTTTATTCTGAAAGTAAAGTTTCACAATTTTAACAATATGATTTTCCTTGCAAGCTCCATAATAATTCTGTGTTAAAAAGCAGGATACTGTTTCTATACAGAATACATGACTTTTTGTAAGAAAGATTCTCAGAACAACAAGATTACCCTTGCGAATGTGTTCGAAATGTTTTCTTTATCGTTGAAAAGCATGTAATAAATCCAAAGGTGCTCGAATATAAGTTCATGAGACTTCCCTGAGATTTGTTCAGTTTCTGTAAAATTTTGAGCGGAAGTATAAGTGTTCGGATATTATTCTCAAAATATGCAAGTCCTGGTCGTTTCGATGACAAATAGTGTTAATTAGTTTTTGAAACGTTACAAAGCAAAATGCATTGTTTGGAATGTATTTTGGTCTGAAGACATATCCCCCCCCCCTTGCCCGTGAAACAACAAACCCTTTGGTATGTATAAAACCCCTCAAAAGCTCAAAAGGAATATTCATGGTCATTATTTACATACATGTACCACATTGAATGACCAATCTTAGACAATTTTCAGTTTGGTTTGGATCCTAACATTGTTTAAATGTTTTGACATAAGGAATTCAAAATAATTTTTAACACTTTAAAAAAAAACATTGTTCAATCTTAACAAACTATACATGTACAATGATATACTTTTAATATTTTCGCAATAGCAAGCACCACATTTTTAAACTCTGAAAATCTGAAAATCACCCTTATCTAAAGGAGAGTAAAATACCTATCAGGTCTTAATCGAAATGGCACTGTCTTTTATTTATCCAAAAAATAATATTTAGGTTTTAATATTATTATAATATTAAGATTATTGATAAAGTTTGACACATCATGATTAATACTTCAATGCAGCTCAAGATAACAACCATTTTGAGAAAAAATGGTGAATATATATATATAAACGTGCATGCATAGATCAACATATCATTGTTAATCAATGAGGCTCGGACAATCATATGATTTACATAGGTTATCAATGAAGTACTAGTCAAGAAAACTTAATCATGAAAAATGTACATTGAAGCAGCAGCTTGATGTAAAAGAAACAAATACTATATACTAATCTAAATAAATTTTATATCTTTCTTATCTTATTATTGAGAATATATATTTTATATTATTATATATCTATAACTTACTTAATATGATTGTGCGATGCTATTCATGGAAAAGATTCATTCTTGTTGATAACATTTCAAACAGTTAGTGTTTCAGCCTTGGACTTTAGGAATACAGAGCTAAGCTAGAGAGACGTGTTGGGTGTTTAGCTAATTTATGAGACAATTTCTGCATTCCAAATCCTATTCCTCTAAATTACTAGAAGATAGGAACAAGACTTGCTCATTAATGTTACCTGCCTGTGTAAACTGAATTATCTAACATTATTTTGATCTTTAATATATTATTTCTTTAATCCTAGCTGTCATTTGGACTTTTTCCCTTTTTTATATTTTAATCCCCTTGAGCTAAATTCCCCAATCGATACACACAGTCGCTGAAGCATGTACTTGACAGCAGGGCATGGTCACAGTGCACAGCTATAAATCATTTCTTTAATTTGCATTAAACTAGTCTATGTATTGCATTAAGTCAAGTTACCAATTTAACAATAATGGTTTGACTTTTACATAGCATTTAATTTTCTAGGACATGTATTAATTATGATGTACATTGCTTTCTTAAACAATTCTCTGGATAAAAATGCACTGATTAGCATAGCTAGTACTGACCTCAGGTATGTTTCATAACTCGACAAATTTGAGACCTACATGTATAGTTGTTAGATAACAATTGAAGCTCCCTAAAGGGGAATGGACATAAATAACAAATTAAGGTGGTATTGAACACCTCGGTCCTCCATATTATGATGTTCTATTTATCAAAATAAACAATAAAATCAAGTGTAATTTTATAAATAGTTTCTTTCCCAAAATTGTCACCTAATAACCAAGCGCAGCGGGTTGAAGAGTTCACTTTGAATCTGTAAGTCACGACTCATGAGTTTGAATCACATTGGAGATTTTAAAATTGTTTACTTTTCCAAAAATTTTTACAATGTATTATTTCTTTGGTTAAAAATTGTAAAACTTGAAAATTCTTTAGCGGCAAAATTAATTTTATTATAATGTACTCTAATCCACAATAATATCAACAGATGTCGTATACTTTACAACCTTAAATCATTTCTAATATCAGAAACATTTCATTAGTATATTCATATCATATATATGATCCTTACCATTTTGTACATGTATGTTTAACAATTTCATAAATAGTATTCACATTAGTTTAGGAAACTATTCTAAATAAGATATAAGCAAGTGGATTATTGATACAGAGTTACCAAACATAATTATGAGTAGGTCCATAATTACAAATATACAGTACTTTATATGTTTTTGTTTTGATTGATATCCAGGTGAGTGCCCCCTTTTCCATAAACCAGTTAAGGTGCCTCACTACACCTTGAAATAGTTTCTCAAATCAGCAGAAAATTGCTTGATTTTGATAGAAAGCATGATGGATAAGAAGTATAGATATAAAATAGGCGAAAAAATGTGCGCTTTTAGATAAAACATGGTTACATATTCTCTATTTCATTCAATAAACATAAACAAATTAAAGCCCCAGCCCCCAGGTGGATTCGAACTCATGACATGCGATTTCCAAGCCTGATACTTTAACCACTGAGCTATGATGATATACATCTGAGTCGATTGATTACAACCAGTTTAACAAAACATTTAAATCGCCATCTTGTGGCGTAGTACGTATCTTAAAAAGTATAAGTTTCAGTGTAGTGAAGTACCTTAAATTTTTGGGACAGAAGCTATTTGGTATATCAACTAAAATAATGTTTAAAAGAGTAAGTTTGATTTTACAATTGTTTTCTTCAAGGTCAACTTAATTGCTATACTGGTACTGTACCAGTTATCGGCTAAGACCAGCTATCGGCTAAACATAGAGTTCGGGTTAAAAGCATGCGACTATCTGAGATTTTTTAATTCAGTGGTCTGTTTAGAATAAAGAAAAGTAAGTTTGCTTGAAAACTTTCTTGAATATGTTTTAAACATGCGCTTAAACGATCATTGTTTACCGCTAATTTACATCTTTGCACTTTCAGCAGTGTGGGATGTGACGTAATAAGTTCAAAATAGAATTTAACCTCTTTGTAATACGTTAGTATATCCCTTAGATTTGATTTGACATATATTATCAATACAAATAACATGCATAAACAACGGTAATTCACTTAATTCCGAGAGATTCATAGCGCAGTTGAACGCCTGATTGCACAATTATGTATTGAATAGTCAACGATTTTGTGTATTACCGTATGATAACAAACGAATAAGTTTGTGAGGTTTGTTTATGTATCATAACCCCTATGGCCTTTAGTCTGACCCCACAAGGGGCATAATTCAAATTACATTTGAGCAAAGTATAAAATCAACATGTACAGGGATTTTACTATGTTATTATCACGAAGCCGATAACTGGTACAGTAAATCGTAAAATCTCGGCAAATTCGGGGCGTGCTAAAAATCACAGAACAAGATGTTTTTGGGTTCTAAATAATGATATTATCTAACAGATGGATAAATAAGGAGTTCACCATATAAAGTATGTTAATTGTTATCCAAAAGTATCAAGTAATAAGGAAATACGAAAAGAAAACGTTAAATTTTAGCCGATTACTGGTACAGTGCCAGTAGAGCTTACAGTGTAGCAAGTTTTCCGTCAACATATTTTTTAGTTTAACAAATCATTTCTAAGACGTAGTTCTTTAGAAAAAAAAATACCATTAATTTAGGTTCCAGTGCATAAAAATAGTTAAATTACTAAAATTGAGACCTACATCTAATTTAATAATTTTGTATTCTATTCTAATATGGCAGGCTAACAGAGCTTTTAATTTGCACAAAAATAATAATGTAATGTGGCTTTAACAAATGTTTTAACTTTACTGGCGTGGGAACTGTTCCCAATGATTACTATTTCTTGCCAGTACATTGCGAGAACTGGTGGCACGGCAGTATATTATGAATTATTTTAAAAAAGAAGAAGACTTTTTGCAAAATTTATCATTAAGTTTTTGCAAGGCAGTGCACATTTCAGAGAGCTAAATACCCCCAAAAACCACACATAAATGTGTAAAAATATTTTTTTTTTTGTGTTATCAATATAATTCTTATTTATTATTTAAAACCTGTTTAATTTTCATGATTGATCCCATTAACACGTGGAATAACACATAATCACAGAATGGCTGACCTCTGATCGAAAGCACATTTCGTTTTATTAAAAGGATTTTATCGACGAAAACATGTAACTTATTCCAAAGCCGAGTGGATAAAGTGTTGGGCTTGTGATCCGTACATCCTGAGTTCGAATCCCGCAGGGGCTTTTGGTGATGCTCACTGATTTGAATTTTTAGATATTCATTTTTTTTATCCCCAAACTGCAATTTTTTTAGCTCACCTGAGCCAAAGGCTCAAGTGAGCTTTTCTGATCACAATTTGTCCGTTGTCTGTCGTTGTCGTCGTTGTCGTTGTTAACTTTTCACATTTTCATCTTCTTCTCAAGAACCACTGGACAGATTTCAACCAAATTTGGCACAAAGCACCACTAGGTGAAGGGGATTCAAGTTTGTTCAAATGAAGTGCCACGCCCTTTTTAAAGGGGAGATAATTAAGAATTATTAAAAATTTGTTGGTATTTTTCAAAAATCTTCTTCTCAAAAACTATTTAGCCGTAAAAGCTTAAACTTGTGTGGAGGCATCCTCAGGTAGTGTAGATTCACGTTTGTTCAAATCATGGTCCCCGGGGGTAGGGAGGGCCACAAGAGGGGGATCAAGTTTTACATAGGAATATATAGAGAAAATCTTTAAAAATCTTCTTCTCAAAAACTATCAGGCCAGAAAAGCTCAAATTAAAATGGGAGCATCCTCAGGTAGTGTAGATTCACGTTTGTTCAAATCATGGTTCCTGGGGGTAGGGTGGGGCCACAATTGGGGGATCAAGTTGTTTATAGGAATATATGGAGAAAATCTTTAAAAAAATCTTCTTCTCAAAAACTATTAGGCCAAAAAAGGTCAAATTTAAATGGAAGCATCCTCAGGTAGTGTAGAATCAAAATTGTTTAAATCATGGTCCCCTTGGGTAGGGTGGGGCCACAATTGGGGGATCAAGTTTTACATAGGAATATACAGAGAAAATCTTTAAGAATCTTCTTCTCAAAAACTATTAGGCCAGAAAAGGTCAAATTAAATTGGAAGCATGCTCAGGAAATGTAGATTTAAGTTTGTTCAAATCATGGTCCCCAGGGGTAGGATGGGGCCACAATTGGGGGATCAAGTTTTACATAGGAATATATAGAGAAAATATTTAAAAATCTTCTTTTCAAATACTACTAGGCCAGGAAAGCTCAACTTTGAGTGGAAGCATCCGCAGGTAGTGTAGATTCAAGTTTGTTTAAATCATGGTCCCCTGGGGTAGGGTGGGGCCACAATAGGGGGATCATGTTTTAAATAGGAATATATATAGAAAATCTTTAAAAATCCTCTTCTCAAAAACTATTTGACCAGATAAGCTCAAATTAAAATGGAAGCATCCTCAGGTAGTGTAGATTTAAGTCTGTTCAAATCATGATCCCCGGGGGTAGGGTGGGGCCACAATTGGGGGATCAGGTTTTACATAGGAATATATAGAGAGAAAATCTTTAAAAATCTTATTCTCAAAATATAATAGGCCAGATAAGCTCAAATTAAAATGGAAGCATCCTCAGGTGGTGTAGATTCACGTTTCTTCAAATCATAGTCCCCGGGGGTAGGGTGGGGCCACAATTGGGGGATCAATTTTTACATAAGAGTATAAAGAGAAAATCTTTTAAAAAATTTCTTTTAATAACTATTTGGCCAAGAAATCTCAAATTGACATGTAACCATCCTCAGATAATGTAGATTCAAGTTTGTTCAAATCATGGTCCCTGGGGGTAGGGCGGGGCCACAATGGGGGATACCTTTTTATATATAGAGAAAATCTTTAAAAGTCTTCTTCTCAAAGGTATTAGGCCAGGAAAGCCCAAATTTGAGTAAAGGCATCCCCAGATCATATAGATTCAAATTTGTTTAAATAATAGTCCATGGGGTAGGGTGAGGTTACAATGGGGGATGAAATTTTACTTAGTAATATAAAGAGAAATTCTTTCAAAATCTTCTTTTTAAAGACTATTTGGCCAGAAAAGCTTAAACTTGAGTAGAGGCATCCTCGGGTAGTGTAAATTCAAGTTTGCAAAATCACTAGTGGTAGGGCGGGACAGTGATGGCGGTTTGAATTTTTACATAGGAATATATAGAGAAAATCTTTAAAAATATTCTAGGAAAGTTTTTGGTCCAAAACTCAGTACTTAGTGTGAAAGCACAGGTTATGAGATTAAAGGTAGATTTAAGTTTGATGAAACCATGATTCCCTAGAGAATAGTGGGGCCACGAAATGGGGGGGGGGGGGGGGTATATAGGAATAGAGAAAAATATTAGAGGTACAACAACAAAAGGGGCTTGGTATTTACTAAAAAATAAGAGGTGGATAAAAATTGGCAGATTTTCAATTTTTTTTAGCAAGATCTACTGTACTCAGTTGTCAAGATATTTTGATACTGTAATGCTAATTTGATCAGAATTAAGGCAATTGTTGCTCAGGTGAGCGATGTGGCCCCTGGGCCTCTTGTTTTATTATTTGACATATTTACGGTTTATTTATCATTATATCTTTTATAATCAAATAATTTTCTGTTAATTTGAGTGACTTTTTCCAGGTGTATTATTTCACCTAAGACCCAAGACTACCTCAAGCATTGCATTTCCAATAGTGATACGTACAATATACTGACTGAGTGGCGAGAGAGGATTCTAAGTGAAAACTGGTTTTTGGTCAGTAGGTCTTTGGACATTTCTGTTGTAATTGAGAAATAAGTTTAATACTGTACATGTACAATTATACAAGGAGAGACTACAGGCCTAACATTGACCATGCTATTACGAGAACAAAATGATAATTCAAACTGACAGTGCTCCACCCCCACCCCCAAAAAAGGACTTACTTGGGAATACTTTCCATTTTGCATTTGAAGACATGTTTGTTGCAGCACAGGGACTTACAATTTTCCAATGAATAAGTAAACATCATAACAGTTCCGCCTACGTGAAAGATAATTTTGCGAATATCGCGCCCGATGAATATCTTTCTGCTCGATGTGAATGTGTTGTTTTTTTTTTATTCGAAGCACATTTAAGTAGAAATATAAAACCCAAAATTGTGTATTACCAAATAGGAGTAAATTGCAGCGATTGTTTGATATGAAAATACTTGTGTATGATTTTTCCCGATTTCCTCAGGAAATTCACACAATTAACTGATTAAATATGGTACGTGTGTGAAATTTTTTGATCGCTTCGCACAGTTTAATTATTTTTCTTCTTAAAATATTTGGGGCCATAAAATGATATAACAAAGAAAAATAATTTATATAAAACCTTGTCATATCATTACACGATTTATAGAAAACAGGATATCAATAATTAAGACATGTAGTCAGCACACGGGGTTTGAATATTTTCTATATATATGCTGACAAAATTGAAAATAAATACTTACATTTACGGGACAGGCAGAAAATTTGTTGATCTTCTTTATTCAGTTGATGAACTGGAAATGATTGAATATCTCCTTTGATTCCCCTCGCACGAACACCGTTACCTGTCAAATTGGGAGGGCCTACGCGACACGGGGGAAGGGGGGTGTAATGTCTCATAATTAGACCCCTTCTTAGCACCTGTTGTATGTTGACGCTTAATTGTTAAATAAACAATGCTTGATTAAAGGTATACCGAGGGGATCATCGTACGATGTAAACTTGAAATATCAATTATGATTTATTATATGTAATCATCTTCTCATCATTATACATATCAATCGTATCCGAATATATAAGTGCTTTTATTGAACCATAAAAATGACTACAACCCATAACAAAAGTTAAAGTATCGGTCATTAAACATTTTACTGGTAATTAACAAGTGCAAAATATGAAACAACAACAACAAACAAACTATTTCTATGAAGAACTGCACATTTTGAGTTTGAGAAAAAATTGAAGTTGCCGGCCTTATCAAGTATTAATTAAGGCAGTTAAATTAAGCAACAAGAACAACTAAACCTTTCATTTGCTATTTAATATTTACATGTTTTATTCTTTCGTTTTCTTATTTCCACTCTTAAATATTATTTTGAATTTTGCGTGAAGAAAGGGGAAGAATCGTGCGTGAACGTTTTTTATCGTTATCGTTCGGGTATAGTGAAAGTGCGGTACGTTAGTGATCGTGCGTGTATCGTGCGGAATAGTTCGAGTATCGTGCGTGATCGTGCGTGTATCAGGATCGTGCGTGTATTTTGTCAACAATAACGTTGTTACCACTGTACGTGAACCTGTACTTAAGTACATAAAAAGTCAAAGTTCTTCCACTAAAACGAACCACCCTTCGATTTCGACGTCATTTTGTAAAGAATACGGATTTTGAAATACAAACCGAAAAAATGGAAACGGAACCAACTATATCTTTCCGCGGTTCTCGGTTATTTCGAGATTCCAATTAATGATCGATAACAGAGGACAGTCCATAATTTTCAACGAGCCCAGGGTCTATACTATCTTACGATTTCAAAAGCACGTTGAAATTCTTCATCTAAATTGCCTGCTCTTTGGTCACTATTCGAACATTATATAAATAGTGCCTGTTTGGGAGGGTAACAGTTGAAATTGACACCCCGAGAAAACCATTGTCAACCGACGCAAAGCGGAGGTTGACAACGGTTTTTGAGGGGTGTCAATTTCCCTGAATGACAAATAAATTGCATGTTAATTACGATATTTAACCAGATTTTGACAGAGATTATAATAAAAATAATTGTAATCTTTTTAAATATTTTTTTTATTTCATAGCTATTAAATAAATTATTATAGTATTTAATTTAATACTTGTGCAGCAAAATAAAATATTTTCGATTCCATGATCATATTTTAATAAGGTGGTTAAAATAAAAATTATCATGAAATGATTTTAAAATTATAAATGTGTACGCAGTGTGATTGTGTTTTCTTAAAAATTAAATGGTCCGCTTACATTTGTATTGTTTGTTGTTGAAGTCCATGCGTGTCAACTAATGATGAGCAGGTGATTCAAAATCAGGGCTTCCTATAATTAGCAACCCGGTATATTTAGCACGTTCGGTTCATTTTTTCAAGGTCTTCTACGTGTAAAGAACATTTTTTGTGTATTCACGTTTTAGTGATTTTGTGTTACGTTACTTTAAGTTTGGCACGACGTTTGTCATTGCGCGAGGACTCCCACTTTCAAGTGCGTTACGTTTGCGACGACAATCTTCAAGTGCGAAGCCGTGTGTTCTTCAACCCTCAGTCTGACTTGAATATTCAGTGTGTCCCATGGAGATAAGTCGTCGACGAATCCCAGCTACAGAATTACCGCTCCGATGCATTCAAACTATCTCCAAATTCAAATCGTGTCGAATACGCCCCATCGTAATGCGAAAAATCAAATGAACGTGTATCTCTAACAAATAGAGAGTACGGAGCATAAGAGATACCCAGAGTTGCATAAAATTATGTAATCGAAAGATATTATGGGTATCCCTTGTCATGTTGTCGTGATGGTGTACCAGCTACCCGCCGTGACGGAGGTTAGCGTTCGCTCGCGACCGAGCCCCCTCCCCCCCCCCCTCTCTCTCTCACTCTCTAAACAGAATAACTAGATAATTTATTTTGAGAACGAAATGTTGTTAAACCGTATTCCTATGTTCTTACATATTTCAAACGAATTAAGAACATGTTTTGAAAGTTTTGCTGTTGATATTTCATGCTTTAAACATTTTAGTAAATGTATTGATATCATTTTATGTGTGCTTGTAATTTTATTGTATATAAAGCTACTACACATATGTAAACCCGTTTTCGTAACCTTACCCCCCCCCCCCACTCACCTCAAAGTTTTATGTCTGTCAAAGTTAACTTTATTTGACTTTAGTCCCTATTGTTTTACACAAAGGTGTGAAACTATCGCACTGACAGGAAATCACTCTACGCTTGAACGCACAGAATACACAGGAATGAGGCAGGTAGATAATCTGTGTAACGATTGACCAAGAAGAATTCTACATGTATATCAAACAATTTTACTAATAGTTATATTAAATAATTGATTCATTTTACTGCGTTCTTTAACAGTGAAACGTGTTTAAGATGTTCCTTCCCGCAAAAAACCTCCATTATTAACTAAACGAGAGAGAGAAAAAACACAACGAATTAAACTTTCTAAACACAATAAATCAAGCATCACGAACATTGTAAAAACTTAACTGTTAGACATACTTCTTATTTTCTTTATTAAAAATAAAACTAATAGAACTAAACTTTGTCATGGAGGGAATACGTGGTAGAGCTAGCGGGCTGATTTGATTGACAGGTGCAGCACGTGGACTCAAATCTGAAATTGCATGATGGATTCAATCACAGTGTACCATATTCTTTTATGAATACTATTTTTTTTATATTACTATATTTCACATAAGTGTACGTTAAATTACACCTAAACGCCCCACCCCCTCTCTCTCTCTCACTCAATCTCTCTCTCTCTCCTCTTCTGTTAGGTGTTGAGCGATTAGACGAAGCCGTACGCGATTTAGACTTTTTCTTTTGTCGTGAATAGGTGTGAAAACCCTCAAGGGCATGTCGTCTTCTACCCTTTAGTTTGTTAATCACTACATGTATACACAGAAAATGACCGTGACTTAAACTTTATATATATCCACAAGAACGCATACTGACATAACACGTTGTGATTCAAGGTGCTTTAACACAGCACCAACATTATATATGAATGATAATTTTATTATTGAATGGAAAAAAAAAGATTTGTTAGTTGATTCCCGACATTTGTTCATTTCTCAATTTAAAACATACACATGTACTGACAGTTTACGGCGCTATGCGTGTCAACTTATAAAATGAGAAGATGAAATTGCTCTGCATTGATACGATGAAATATTTAATTGTAAGAGTGTTCTAAAAACAGGATTAACAACTAATAGAAATAATAACTGAAATAAGCACGTCAAATACAAAGATGTGTGTTCTTATTTACACATCACATAATTTATTTGCGTAATGTTGTGTTATGTTGTAATTCAAATGTAGTTTACAATTTCACGAAATTCTATTTCATAAATATTATTTATTAATTTTATATTAATATGAACCACAATTTATTTACAATGCAGCTGTTATGCTTAGATCTGAAGTCGCATATTTGACGTGGATTTACGCGACCCGCATTGCCTGTAATGTACAGTACAGGTAAAGTAACAACAACAAGCAGCAGCAGGAATAACGGTAAATCACACCGTCGCGGTGTCATCACGGTCGCAATCCATACTGCGATCAAAAACAGCGATGGTGTATCGCGGGAACGATAAAAATACCGTGACGGTAACGCGGGCCAATACGGGATCCGCGTTGCCTGCACTGTACAACATTTTAAAGACAATACTCTGTTTGAACTTATTTAACATTTAACTTGATTTGTTATTAGGGCGAAAAAACTACTCTGTCAATCTTACTTTTCGAGAAAGTGAAGATTTTATATCGTTGGGTTGTCTACAGACAAGACAATAGCAGTATGTGCGATATGCATGTCATTAATCAATCTGCATCCTTGTCTTTTTACATAACGCTTAATGTTATTCAGAGAGAAAGAATTATATAATTTTATTCATGTTTTATAAATGTTATATTAAATTTGATATTTATTGATAAACAATTTTAACTCATCATATTTGAAATTCATTTTTGATTCAAAACTTTCTCGATACCATAAAAGCCACCATAAAAGCTTTTTTCTTTTTTCTCCCTTTGTATTCTTTCCCTGTGGTCTGCTCTCTCCACCTATAATATTCTTGAAAATACACTTGAATTGCTGATATAAAAATAAATACATATACAGCACAGTAAAATTCAGTATTTTGGAACTCTATCTCGGCCGGGGCGTCTGACCTTAAAAGCAGCACTGATTTTTATTTACAAACTGATAAGCAATTGAACCAATCGCTAAGCGCATATCTATTCATTGGGCTTTTCAATGCTGCATTAACACTTTCCGGAATGTAAACACGCATTTGTTAAGAGTCGCCGTGGCCTCGTGATTAGTGAATAGGAATTCAAAGCTTTTTGTCGCAGGTTCGAAACCCGTCGCGGCTGTTTTTTTCCTTTCCTCTTTAAATTGAGTCAGATATATTTTATTACTCTTTAATTATCAACATTTTGAGGATTCTTAAAAACCATTTTGAAAGGTGGAAAGGCCTCTAATTGTTCCGTGAACAAATAGTCTACTTGTTCGATATGTATTTGTTTTTTGCACACTTGTCCGATATGTATTTGTTTTTTGCATTGATAAGAGATCTTGGATTCAATCGTTCTTGATTTCCGGAATAAACCTCAGTTTACACCATCTTGCAAAATGACTCGAATCATTAGAAAAGAACACAAAGAATTGTTCTCCAATCCTATCTTCTGCTCGTTTCACAACAAATGCGGGATGGTACAGAGAAAATGGGGACGATGTGTACAAAACGTTGACGCATGAACCATCCAAACGGAATTCCATTTTTTCTCTCTTTATTGTTCTGTGTTCATTTATTCCACAAAAAGCATAATGTGCAATGGATAAAATAACAGCGGTTTTATTGCTGGAGAGTCCTTCGTTTTCTAGAACCACGGCATCATGTAAAAGATGGTAATAGGAAAAGCGGACGATGTCGCCTTCTTTAACATCCTTTGCTGATTTGATTGGAGCAACATCGACATTGAGAAGATGTTTATTGTGTTCAAAACATGAATGACAAATTAGCTGGCGTTCATGCAATACTTCATTTCTTTTTTTCTCGTTGCTTATTCCTCTAAACCCCGTTCGTAAAAGCATTCCAAATACAAGCTTAAATTTCGACACCTGTAGGCTAAATCTATGTCCAGTAACGCAATAAGTGGCAAAATGTTCACAATTGTTACTGAATAAATGATAGTTAAAAGAACTATTTTCTTTGGCATAATGCTTCGCACGCTCAACTGTCCTGTCTTTTGGAAGTCTTTCTTTATAATAGACAAGCGCAATATTTTCTTTTTTAAAATTCAATGTAATTGTATTTCTCTGAATATTTGCTTTGCTTTTTGCAGATATTGGGAGCGAAGAACTGCTGACCCCGGATGAAGCTCCTGCAGAAGTATTTGTCACTTCAATTATTTCAAGAGATCCACTTCCTTTTATAAATGTTATTATCCCATGGTGGTCATAGTTTACATTTCTAAAAACAATATGGTCACCAGGTTCTAAATTGTTTATTGAAATTACTGGCACTATTTTCACGCACTCAATGCATTTTGCTTTTTCTTCGTCAATTCTTTCGTCATCGTAAGCCGGGTCTTTCTGTTGACTTTGTGTGTTCCCCATTATTTCCCACGTCAATGAAATGTTATTGGCCTTATGTTTGATAGTGGTGCTGTAAACAAATACTCGAAAGTCTTCTTCTCTGTAAAAAAATGAATTCTTTTCGTTAAACTGTAAATCTGTATTACTGAAATTATGGACGAGAATTTTTGGTCTTAACTGGTAATAAAAAGTACACGTAATACAATAAATAATCAGGATTTACTTATACTAACCTATCCTATATATGAAACATTAATGGGGGACTCGAGAAAAAACTTAACAACCCTGCTTTTTTAAACTTTATATGTACAATCTATGTTATATTAATGTCTGAATGTTGGATAGAGAATAAATTTGATTTTGATGTACTGGGGTTTACATGTAGATTTATACCAAGATTACTATCTTGATCTAAACAAGGAGGTGGGATGGCTTTATGTATAAGGGATGAGTTTCGGAAACATATTACAATAGCTGATGTTATTTTCGACACAATTTGCTGGCTAAAGATTAACGGTGATGTAATAGAGTCGAATGAATGTTTATACATATGTTGTATCTATATTCCACCGGATAAATCCTCATTTTTCAAGCAATATAACTGTGATATATTTTGTTAATTAGAAAATCAAATTGCTAAATACTCCGAGAAAGGTAAAGTAATGATTGTCGGAGACTTGAATAGTATGTGCTCGGTGTTAAATGATTATATTGAATGTGACAAGGTACATGAACAAATCTCTGATTTTATATCACCTATTTGTAATTATACGGAGGACGATAGATAGACCGTGTGTGTCCAGACAAAACAGTGATTGCCTATGGGCTAAAGTTGATTCAGATGTGTATTGAAACTGGGTTATGATATCTAAATGGCAGACATGTAAATAATATGGCTAACGATTTTGCATATTGTGGTGCCAATGGATGTAGTGTAATTGATTATGTATTGAGCACCCCTGGCATATTTTGTTTCTTTTATAAGTTAATAGTTTGTAATTTTAACACTTATTCTGATCACGCACCATTGCACATCGAACTAAGAACGGGTATGAACATAGCATCGAATCAGTCAGAAGGGAATTCATTCAGTAGTCATGATCATGTAAGATATCACTGGAAGGAAGATTTAGTAAATGAAAGTAAATTCTCACTGCACCAAAACATGTATAGATTAGAGGGATGTTTAGAACAGAATGTTTAGTACAGAATGTCTAGTAATACAGGGTTAGAAAACGGTGTCAAGACTTTTGTGAATGAATTGTCTTTTCTGATGTCTGACTTTCATAAGGTGCCCAATCCTCGTCATGTCAAAAAGAGTAGTAGACAAATAGGTAATGTTGAACCTAGACATGACCAACCATGGTTTACTGCTGAATGTAAGCGATTATATGATATTTATCGGAAAGCGCCAGCTGACTTTTACAAAAGGAAATCTGTAGAAAGTCATGCATTTTTAAAATCAAGTAAAAGGCAATATAAAATATTTGAACGAAAAATCAACAGAAAATATCTTAATGAAAAAGGTAATTTAGTAGAAACAATAAGGAAATCTAATCCTAAAGTATTTTTTTTCGAAATTTAGTAGAAGAAAAGTTAATAACGTAAATGTTTCACTTGTGGATTTACACAGTCATTTCAAATCCCTTGCTTGTTTTAATCAAACAGCTGAGGGAAATGACATGGTCGAAGTTGAAAAAGAGGTAATTTTTGAAGAATTAGAAAGTAACATATCTTTAAATGAAATTGAAGATGCTATAAAGACTTTAAAACCAGGTAAAAGTCATGGACTGGATAGTATAATTAATGAATGTTTCATTGAATTAAAGGATATGTTGGTACCTTTTGTACACACAATTTTTAACGCTATGTTTACAACAGGTCATTTTCCACATATACTGTGTGAGTCTCCTATTGTACCAATATATAAAAAGGGTGGGACAACTGATCCTGCCAATTATAGAGGAACTAGTTTAATTACTTGAATGACAACACTTTTTACTTCAATTTTGAATAAGAGATTTATGTCATGGGCCGAGAGAAATGATGTTATTACAGACGCACAGTTCGGGTTTAGACCATTTCATAGTACTGTTGATGCCATTTTTGCATTACAAACAATCGTGAACAAATATCTCTCGCACAAATGTAGATTGTATTGCGGCTTCGTAGATTTCAAGCGTGCCTTTGACACAGTGGATAGGGTTAAAATGTGGAATAAAATTTCAATGTATGAAATCCGAGGTAACCCTCTGAAGATTTTACGTTCACTTTATAATAATATTCAGTTTTGTTTTTTAAAAGATGGTAATTTATCTCTGCTTTGAATTTGTATTTCGTTTTATGGATTTTTGAGATGGTTCGCGGTTTGTTATTTTCATTTTTTTTTATGTATCGGATATATTCTTTCTAAATTTACAAAACGTAAGGTAAAATATATGTTCCTTTGCTCATAATTGAACTTCACGTAAGCAACTATCGGCCACCAAATCTGAAGAGCATTTATCAATCATCTAAATCAAGACTTTTAAATACCAATTGATTGTCCCTGAGAAAACACCAGTAAGTTTAATGATAGAAATCATAAATAATGGTGCAACTTATAATAGAATTACGTTATTTGATTTAAATCTGCATATCATCATTCATAACGCTTTTGGCAAAGTTATCATCAAATCATTTTTAAATGTGTTTGTAATACAATTGCCGATATTTATCTCATGTGTTTAAAAACCACAGACTGGTAGAGTTAATAGTCCGTCGCGCTAGTGTCTTCAATGTTTAAAAAACAGTTTTATTGCCTAAATGCACCCTATTTAGTTCATTTAAACCTTTGAATTTGAACCAAAAACCGCAGGACTTTTTATAGACTTTCATAAAATACAGATAAATAGGTTTTGAACTAAAACCTTTTCCCTTTGCAAAGCATAAAGTAGATGTTTAGTCACAAAGCAATTTAAACTGTTTAGAAACGTTAAATGGGTGTTATTATGTTGATTATCTCGAGTAATTTTCTGCATGCCTGACAAATGCTATTTGTGTTTAAGGTAGTCCTATACTCGGCACTAAATTGGCTCAATCATATAATAATTTTGGGCAAATTTTTGTAAGTAAGTACGCTTTATGGATCTGATAGAATACAAAAAATGCAATGCTAGTATCGCGTTTGGTAATTTTTTTTACTATTTTATGGACTCAAACTTAAATTCATGGTGTTTATTCTATAGATTGACATCTTAGAAAAAAGATTTGGTAAAATAAATTATATGTTGACGGATTACTTTTCACGCTATAAGCTCTAAACCAAGAAGACCCTGACGAAAAAATCCGTAAAAATCACATTTTGCTACAGTTTTCTGCCTAGATCTGTCAACAATGTTAGGTATCATTTAAACATTAATTAAGGGTGTTGTTTACTCAGGGTTTGAGTTCTCAAATTCCGATTGTTATAAAGTTCAATGTAATGAGTAAAATTTGTTCTGAACATAAAAAGTATTTATCAAATGAATTATTATTGACAACACATTCAATATTTTTACTTTAGTATGGAATTAGGCTCAAACAAAAATTGACTTTTAGCCAAACAGAGGAAATTCGGACTAAATGTTGCAGATTTTGTTTTCTGCTAAAAGTTTATTGGCAGTAGTCTATTATTAAAAGTTAGGATTTTATATTTAAATCTATGTAATTTTGCATATTTTCCGATGGTTTTACCTCACTTATTCATTATAATAATCTTATGGCACGATTTATTAAAGTCTTGAAAAATGCTAAAAAACGATAAAAGACACCATATCTCAAAATTTTGATCATTGACCTCATGTAAATTTTATGCCAACAGAATAAGGACAATATAATTAGTTTAATACCAAAAATGTGTTTGTATTATCATCATTCAATTTTTTGTAAAATTGGAGCAAAAATGGGTAGGGATTTGAAAACTGAAAGAGGAAATTCGGACTGGATTATTTCTTAAAATTGTTGCTGAAATATTAATGCTGTGTTCTTATTTAGTGCCACTACGATTCATAAACTGTATCTTATTTGTTAAAGTGTTTACTTATTTGTAATATTTTTATAATTAAGAAAATTATTGACCTACTTTTCTGAAAGTGAAAAATAACAATACAAGCAGGGGTCTATAACACACAATAGATGGTTTTTCATTATCATCAGTGGATTTTTTTTTCATTCTGAGTAAACGTCATCCTTAATTGACGATTGATTAAATTCGAAATAGCTTCTGTCTCTAAATTTAAACCGGTTTTAGTAAAAGAAAAATAAAATTTTGGAAGGGGGGGGGGGCATCATAAGCATACCTGAGATCCTGGTTAATCAGAAACTTCGATTTTCTTTTTACTTTAACAGAATCGAGTTTCTCAACATTAATCATTTCTATCTCTCATAGAGTACATATATTACTGTTCTAATTGCTTATTATTGCTATTGTTTACAACAGCGATTTAGAGCATAATCAATACCGGGTATCTAAAACGCTTTGTAAAAGTCGAACCAATATTGTAAAATCCGTATTGTGACGTAGTGCGATACTCGGACTACTTTAAGATGGTTTATAAATAATGTTAGGTAAGCTAAATTGAAAAGATAATAAACAGAAGTTGCAGATGATATTTTTATTACCGGTGTAACCGTGAAAACTGTCGCTCAGTGAAATCGGTCGCTCTACAATAAAACATATCGTGAAAAGAGCGACCGTATTCTAGGTACAGTGCTGCTATACTGAAAGTTCACAAGGATAGGATAGGTAAATGCACGATACATGATAGAAATATAAAAGTTAAGTTCTATCCTATCCTATCCTATCCTGCATCCTGTAGCCAATCAGATTCGAGTATAAATTTCAGAGTTATTTTGCGAAACGAAAATTGGCTTAACAATGTATTTTTAATGTAAATTTAATACGTTTTACAAGTTAAACCATTTAAGAATAATTATTATATCAAGAACGCGGTACATAACATTAATACGCGCTAAGGTAGCAAGGGACAGTTTCGAATAAAGTACCCGTCAATATTTTTGTAAAATTGAGAATTGCTGTACTTGAAGGCTTATGAGTGTTGCTAAAATTCATGAAATGATTTTTAATGATTTTCATTAGTTAGAGGGGTGTCTCTTGTTGAAATTGATATGCAATATGTAGGCCCCTTATGTTAGGTACATGAGAATCAGAAGTAAAATGCGAAATCTGCGGCTATGACTGTTGTGGTGACTTTACACAGTGAAATTGCAAGTTACAGACGGGAGGTAAAATAACACGAAAAGTAGGTGGATGGGACATTGTCAACTATACACCGGTAAGTTTCTGACATGTGATAGTGCAACATGCACGCGGTAAGGAAGGTCAACCCTCTGCAGGGAATTAGCTGGGGGAGGTCTAAAAAGCTGAAAAATCATGAAAAATTAGCAAAATATGAAAGGGTCAAAATCTCATAAAAACCAGTATGTAGAGAATTTTACAGGTTTTGACTAGTAAATTTCTTCAGAAATTGGTGATTGGCCTTATAAAGAGTGAATTAAAGGTATTTGTGCTGAATGGGAACTGAGGAAATTCTAGTGACAGAGTTCCGAAGACATGCATCCCTTGGCTACAATGAATTGTATAAAAAAAACTGTCCCCTGCCACCTTCAAGACTACATGGTATTTTCATATTTCTCCTTTAAGTGTAATTTTGAGTGGATTTTGTACCTTAAATAATACATTTTGTGAAAATGGATGATTTTCTTTGCTATAGATGTCATTACATGAATTATTAGCTAAAATGGTCAAGGGGAGTAACTCCCTCTTAAATGTGTAGAATGACCACCACTAGAGTAAATTGGCTAAGAGAGTAGGTATTTCCTAACCTGATGACAATTAATAGGCTTAAGTTAATTACTGAGATAAGAATAAATACTTTAAAACAGTTTTTATCAATTAAATCATTAAATTTATGAATTTGCAGTCATTTTGCTGTCTGATTTTATGAAATAACATTAAGCCACCTGACTTATATCACCCAATATTTTTAAAACAGCATATTTTTATTTCAAATGAACTTTACATGTAGACAAATGCAGTTATCAAAGCATACAATATGTCAAAAAACTCAAGTTTTTGCTCCTTCCTATCAAAAAATGGTATTTTAGATGTATTTACAGAATTGAAAAAGCCACCCCCTCTTTCCAATGGACTCCATTACCATTACATGTAGGATATGTAAATGTACATTTGACCTTGAAATAACATCTGCTATGATAATTACTCTTGAAATGAACAAAAACAACATATTTTTACCATTTTATTGTATAAATGCATCAAAAATGTAGAAAAACATGAAAAATTTGAACATTTTTCATGGAATTCTCATCCGTCCCCAGGAACCCGGGTGTGTTTGAATTTCATTTTAATTAAACGCACACATCACACTCGTAGGTCTTACTAATTTAGCAAAGTTAAAAGGAGACTAGAAACCAGAATATATAAGATAACCATTAAATATGATTATAGGCTTAGTTTTTCATGAAAACAAGAAATCACATGTAGGGCGACATGACTTTTTGTGAATGAAAATGCTACAAATCATCCATTTACCAAAAAAAGATTAATTTTAAATATCAGTGATGGTTGTTTTCAAATATGTGTAAGAAATGACTCAAGGAAACTGCCACAAGTTTCATAATATTAGGTTAAAGTGTTCAAACTAATACTTCTTGTGAAAATCAAAAGATAGGGGGAGGGTATACATGTAAGGGTATTTCTAAGTGATGTGATGCTTTTATCATGATAATATCAAGCAGATGTATGTAGTATTGAATAAGGTTTCTTATTTTAGGAGGTTGAACAACAGTTGATCTCTAAAAGATTAAGTAAAGATGCTTTATTTGTGGAGAGCCCTGTGAATCTGTGTTAAATAGAGGAAAGTGGAAATGGTGGGTTCACTTAAGTGGCCATATTTTTCTTAAACCTCAATGGAATTGGCAAAATGTGGTGTACTTTTTTTCAGAATAGCATAAGCTTTTTAATTTTAAGACAAGATGACTTTTCAGAGAATATTAGTGAATGTTAAAGGTAGCAAGGGACAGTTTCAAATAAAGTACCCGTCAATATTTTTGTAAAATTGAGAATTGCTGTACTTGAAGGCTTATGAGTGTTGCTAAAATTCATGAAATGATTTTTAATGATTATCATCAGTTAGAGGGGTGTCTTTTGTTGAAATTGATATGCAATATGTAGGCCCCTTATGTTAGGTACATGAGAATCAGAAGTAAAATGCGAAATCTGCGGCTATGACTGTTGTGGTGACTTTACACAGTGAAATTGCAAGTTACAGACGGGAGGTAAAATAACACGAAAAGTAGGTGGATGGGACATTGTCAGTTTCTGACATGTGATAGTGCAACATGCACGCGGTATGGAAGGTCAACCCTCTGCAGGGAATTAGCTGGGGGGGGGGGGGGTGTCTAAAAAGCTGAAAAATCATGAAAAATTAGCATAATATGAAAGGGTCAATATCTCATAAAAACCAGTATGTAGAGAATTTTACAGGTTTTGACTAGTAAATTTCTTCAGAAATTGGTGATTGGCCTTATAAAGAGTGAATTAAAGGTATTTGTGCTGAATGGGAACTGAGGAAATTCTAGTGACAGAGTTCCGAAGACATGCATCCCTTGGCTACAATGAATAGTATAAAAAAAACTGTCCCCTGCCACCTAAAATGTCGTGCTACATCTTTGTCAATTCGTACGCAAGTACGGAGTTACTGCGAGAATTCGATGCAACATTTGACAACGACAGAAATGGATTTATGTATTTACTTCATATGAAGTCTGCAAAGTAATAAAAGCTTGAACTTATAAACGACCAATTTGGTATTTTAAAAGATAAACATGTATATAAGAAACAGACATTGTTTCACGTTTCATATAGTTTCTTCGATGCCCAGTAAAAGGGACGCACATTTCTGTCCGATATAAACCTGAACATACCGAATTAATAAATGTTAGCTAGCTATAAATGCTCAAGAATTTATACTTTAAAAATAACTCCGAGTGGTTTAACTTTAAACGATATAAACTTCCTAGAGGAATTATTTCCAGATCGTGTTTACATATTTCGCCGAACGAATCGCTCGAATAATGATAAGTACGCTCAGTTATATGTGAAAAGAAAATAATTTGATAAAAATATGTCACTAAACAGTTCTTCAATAAGTGGATCTAAGTTATTTATCTGTTTTTTTTATGAATAAATATATTGAAATCAAAAATCGATTCGCTTACCTGTTTGTTTACGTTATTGTGTCCATCCCGCGTACGATTTAATTTTACCGTAGCACAGGTAAGTAAGTTATTCCGCTCGAAGAATATTCGGTTTTAAGATTTAATTATTCTTTTTAAGTACTACATTAATTGACAAAATCATTTGATTCTTAAATTTCGTTTCATTTAACTTGCATTCCTATATTTTGAAGGTATGGGATAGGATAGGATAGAGCTTATTTGCAAAATAGGATGCAGGATACAGGATATAGGATAGGATAAGATAGTTTTGTCAACTTTCACGATAGCAGCACTGTAATATTGTTGCGTGAATATGTGAGGGGCTCCAGTTGATTTTAAACCCAAAATATTTAAATCCTGTCATGCCAAAACATCGAGTAGGCAAAGTGTAGAGTCTGATGAGGGGTAAATTTTAGTGTAAATTAAGAATGGAGCAATGTCTAGAGTGGTCAAGTTTTATGGGCTTTTAATTATTGGAGCTATGGGAGCTATTGTTTGTAGAATTGGGAGCCAAGGTCAAATTGGAGTTCAGGCAAGATAATTAGAATTTTATAGAAATAGATGTAGAAATGGAGCTAATTCATTAATAGTTTGGAGCTAATGATTTTAGACAATCATCACTTGGAGCCGTAGTAGTATATTTATGATGAGCTTAAGAATCAAGGGGCGGGGGGGGGGGGGGGGGGTAAGAGTAGATTTAGAGGTGCACATGGATAAAACATAGTATGTAATGTGACTATTCCTTGGGATAATGTGAATAAACTTGTAAATAGCTTTAAGCCGTCCTTCAAATATGTGTAATTAAAAAGAACTGATGGTCACCTCCGTGACATTTTTGGTGTCAGAAGTGGGATCCTTATTATGTGGAATAATTAGGAATCAGGATATAAAAAACATTAACATTCATTTTAATCGAAGCAAAGGACATGTGTCATTTTCTTGTTGGATATTTGTAATTTCTGCTGATTTTGGACCAAAAGTTTATCGCCAGTACCACCACCGTCTCCAAAGATGGTAAGTATGAGAGAAGCATCGGAAACAAAATCAAATGTAACTCCTTCTAAATTTCAATAAGTCGGGCACGTTAAAACGAAACAAAACGGGGCGTTTCAAGAACTCACCTGCAAATAAGGGCTTTGTTGATCATAATTATGTTTCTGGAAATATTTGCGACAGGGAAAGCTGAGAGGTATGTTTGCCAGGAATGAAGGCGTAAATTAATAGTAGGAGATTCAGTGCTACCAAGTGACGAAATGGCAAACGAGTCGTAGAATGGATATCAGTTATCGAAGGCTTGGAATATTGCCGACAATGTAAATGTTGGCCCCTCTATTTAACGAAGCATTCTGTTAAGGGCAAAGTGAAGCTTGAACTTGGTGGTTATCTAAATATTTAATTTAATTTCTGCCTGGCACTGAACAGAATACCGTATGAGAAGACACACAGGAAAAAATGGGAAAGAGACAAAGACATGCTGAGTTCCTGTATACACGCAAAAGCTCGACGCCTTTGTGGCCGTTCCGGCCTTTGATTATTTTGTTGTCCTGAAGAAGGGACGGGTCGTCCCCAAAATTTGACAATATTTTACTTTATTGTTCGTGTCGGTGGTGATTATTAGTGCTTATATATATATATATATATATATATATATATATATATATATATATATATATATATATATATACATACAAAACCTGAGTAAAACATAAGCGCTTTCATTGTTATCTTCAGATTTTCCACAACTGGCTTGTGAGTTGTGAAAATCTGAAGATGAAAATGAAAGCACTTATGTTTCACTCGGACTTTGTGTTTTTATTCATATAAATTTTTTTTCTCTCTCTCTCTCTCTCATCATTAGTTCATGGATTTGGGCATTAAATTACCATAACCATTGCCTAATTTTCTTGAAGTAAAGCATTACATTGCCATAACATGAGTAAAGTAATGCATTACCCTTATCAATATTTTGTAAAAAGTCAAAAAGTTTTTAAAAACTTATTTAAAAGCTGAATAAAAGTCATTTTGCAGACGTTTCATACATAAAACACATATTTACAGGTTCATTTTTACTATCAAATTCAAATTTAATAACTTGCTTTTTAACTGCAGCATGCCAGGTTTGAAAAAATAAGATATAAGTGTTCAGGCAATAAAAGTAAAAAGAAATATACGAATTCTGTATTTATTATCAGTCCAAACCATCGTACTTAATATACAACACAGAGAGAGAAGGGGGGGGGGGGGGTAAAATTATTTTCAAATAGTTTAGAATACCAGAAGTAAGTTTTAAGCTTCCAGAGATCATGGTTGAACAATGCATTCTCATAAGCGTGTTCTGTTTTGATTTTAAGGGTGTATGAAGATATGAGACGCCATGCAGTGGAATATAAGAGTAAAAATGATCAAAAAATGAGAGAAGTTTGAAAGAAATAAAGATAGGATATTTCTGAGACTGGACGCAAAGTAAAAAGAAGCGGATCTTAAACAACAGAATGATTTATTGAAAATGATGATTTGTCAAGTCTCGTACAAACAGAATAGACACATTTACGACAGGTATTAGCATTGCTTTTATCGTTGCTAAACTATATATGATATTTCCTAATCGTCACAAAATGGAAAGGGATGAAAACATAATCAAGAACCTAAACTTTGTAAAAAAAAAAGTGTAGTTTATTTTCTACAAAACGTTACGAAGTTTAAAAAACCGATAGATATGTTTATTTAGTTTATTTACAGAAAAGAAATAAACAAAGAAAAAACTTTTTTTAAACTCAATTTTCAGGTCCATGCGGACTTCGGCGCCTTTTTAATCAGACAGATGTGATTGGCATTATACACATCTACAATCTTTTGTTTACCATCCCTGAAAATTTGAACTCAATTTATTTGTAGTGTAGGAGTTTTATGGACAAACCAACCGCCAAAAAACGCTAAAACGTCAATATTTCGAAAACGAAAATGAAGTCATCAATATAAAAACAATCCAATTGGTTTGCGGCCAATATCTATCAGATCTGAAAGTTTCACGGAAATCGACAGAACCATTTCTGCGAACTCGCGTGGACAAAATTTGTAATTTATCACAAATTGACATATGTGGGAATATTTTCAGGTTAAATCTTGTGCTTTATGTTGATATTTCATTGTTACCAGTTTCAATGTTTAATATTGTTGATGTATTTGTTGATTGTATCATTTTTTTATTGCAGTCTTTTACCATTAAGAATGAATTAGTTAACTGACTGTAATCTTATTTAGAGTCCCACGGATCAACAATATTAGTGGCAGTATAACATAACTTGTTACTTTTTTCTATGCCATTCCATCTACCATTTTCAATAGATAATTTATGGTTTGAAGTTCAAAATCTAGGTAAAACCTCCTTCATATAATTACTTAAATTACAATTAACATGTGGTTGGTATCGAAAGTCCAAATTAGTTACTTGTATGTAACACCTTGTGAAGAATTATTGC
Source organism: Magallana gigas (assembly GCF_963853765.1). Classification (NCBI taxonomy): domain Eukaryota; kingdom Metazoa; phylum Mollusca; class Bivalvia; order Ostreida; family Ostreidae; genus Magallana; species Magallana gigas. Next base: position 55,635,614 of record NC_088853.1, read on the forward strand.
AAATTGATTCCCAGTTTTGTTAAAACTGATGTTTTAATTAGCCAATCATCATTAACTACAAGGTTATTCATCCAAATATTACTATACCCACTGTCAGCTAAAGTTGATTTCAAGTTCTTTAGCCATTTAGATTCTTTATCATTTACATATTTAGCATAAAGCAAATTTTACATTATGTAACACTATTTTGACTGTTTTCCATGGATAATACGCAATAATTCTTGTATGATATGTACAATGAATTTTACGCTCCCCAATTCTCCATATATAATATAATTTGGAGTGAAGACAAGATGTAAAGGTAGTTTACAAAACTGAACATATATTCTTTCTATTATATCAACATTACTATACCCCTATACTTCTTAGCCAAATAACAGTATAGGAACTACGATTTTATCGTATCAAACAAATGTATATAATTGATCTAAATACATATGCAATTGATTAATATTTTTTAAAATTCCATACGTAGCTTTAGTAGCTCTTTCAGTTGCATATTTTTTTTATCTGGATAAAGAAACCCGCTGATAAAAATATAACTCAAAGATATTTAAAGTTTTTAACAATCTCATTTTTTAAATTTAACTGAATTAACATTGCGATAAAAATACAAGTTCAACCTAATAATGGCAAAGAGATTTACTCTAAAGCAGAGTTAAACTGTTTCACTCACTTGATCTTGATATATCGGTGCCCATCTGTGCTTTTCCAAGTTCGTTTAAATTATAACTGAAATTTCCAAACATGTATGTTTTATTTAAATACTCTGTGCAGAATAACATTGAACATGATCTATTTTTGTTAACAAAACTTAACGCTGAAAATTTCCAGAGTTTTGACTAGAGGGCATGCGCGTATACTGTTTGCCTAGCGCATATTACATTCAATAATAATTGAATAAGTTTTTATATAGTGCATTTAAAATTGCCGAAGCATTTCTTAAAGCGCTTTACAATTATTACCCCAGCAGACCTTAAAGCAATACAAATGTTAGGTTTACCCATGACGGCCATTTAAATTATATTGCCGAACTCGCCGATCTAAATGACGAACTTAATTCAATGTCATAGAACTGTGTCTATTGCTTAAGTCGTGCCTAAATAAATACTTTCCGACTTTACCTTTTCTCATTTATACGTACTTGTGATTATTTAAGTGAATATTTTATATAATTTACGATAAAATGTCGTGGAAATGCATATTTCCGGAAAAATGAATTGTGTATGAAATCACAACTGGCAAATTTTTTTTTTCATACTTATCATCTTACATTTCTATATGTAAATTATGTTGGATTTTGATACTGAAATCATAATGTTTTGTCCACTGTTACCGTTTCTGTACTCAAATTTTCAGCTTTTCTTTTCTTAGTAGTAAATTAATTATCTTATTATTTATTCTTAGTTAACAAACTAAATTCAATATATAAGTTTCAAAGATATTAGAGCGAATGTAGTTGTTTCTTTGTCACAGACTCAGTTAAGATTGTGAGTGAACTAAGGCTCAAGTGTACCATACTTTGTTCTGTAAAGAGGTTATACTTAGTTTCTCCAAATATATACCTAATTCAATACTTTTAAGACTAATATATAAATGAATATTACGATGATCAATCATTATCATGATGATATATTTTATGCCTGTGGAAATCATTTAATATATGAAACCGAATTATTTTCATCTTTATTTACGAGGGTAGTTTTAAATCACAAATTAATCATGCAACGAACCTGCAGGTGTCCATCATTTTTACTTTTATTATAAGGACTCCTGTTTCATTAATGCTAGTTTTTACATCTCCTCTCTTCAACAATCTTCAAATTCTTTACAATGATGCCTCAATTGAAATATCAATATCTTTTATTTATTTAATTTCTGTATTATCATTTATTTGAACAATATTAATAAAGTAACCTGTAATTAAAATTGTGAATTGCCGAGGGTTATAATCTAGTATTTATTAATTTATATGCTGACAAACTATTTTATTTTATATCAAAAGGATAATATTTGCATTCTGGTTTAGGTAAGAGTAATTGTCTAATCATCTGAAACTTAACGCTGAAAATTCCCAGAGTTTTGACTAGAGGGCATGCGCGTACCCAGATAGCATGCATATGTTGGGACAACGTTGGCCCAATGTAACACACTTTGTTGGCCCAATGTAACACACTTTGTTGGCCCAACGTTGGCAAGATAACATTGGCGCAATGTATAAGTGCACTGTGGCCCTTTGTTGGCCCAACATGTTGGGGTAATGTTGGACCAACGAATAACATTTTTATGTATTCGTTGTGCCAGCATTATACCAACGTTGTATAGATTACCAGCACGCGATGGCCCAACATTGGGCCAACGTTGTATATATGTTTATTAATACATGATAGCCAACATTAGACCAACAAATAATATCACAAAGTAGACAGAAGTACACCAACGTTGGGCCAACGTTGTACATAAAATGTTTCTTTCACTGACAGAAAACGCTTGAAAATGTGCATTGTAAGCTGAATAAGTATTTTATTTCAAAAAGTAAACCATTTCAAATTATCAATTGTAAAAAATCCTAACGTGTGTCTTCCTTTAAAATTCTTAGAAACCAAAGATGACCTGAATGTTATGTTTCAGAATTTGCAGATCCACATATTTAAGTTACAATATGCACTTTGCAAATATTTAATCAGACTGAGAGTCGTTTGTGAGAGAATTATCACAGTCTCTTTCCTTTTCCTTCTGGGCTGCTTTCTTTCTCTCTTCCCGCTTTTTCCTCCCCCCTTCTCTATCTCCAGCAAACCTGAACCAGTCCTTTATTACATTACAAATTTCACTATCGGTTGCGTTCGATGTAAATCGGTTTTTCCTAACTGTCTCTAAAATATACAAATATATAAAAAAAAACTAGACACGATCTCGTTGCGAGCAACGAGTGGGTCTTCCGTCCAATTTTTGAGAAAAATTAGAGAGAGAGAGAGAGAGAGAGAGAGAGAGAATTTAAGTAGGCCTAGATACGATTTCGCAAACTATATAGCATCTTTTTAAATATAAGAAGATTTTAATATTATGCAAAATTTCGTAAATATAAAAATATATATCAAGTAAAATGCAAATAACACCGGTAACACTAATAAGTAACTTGCTTTTTAAAAGAGATAGTATAAAACGACAGCAATAACTCGGCATCTTCATGTGTTTAATCAAAGGCCAGAAGGCCTGAGCGGCGCATCGCATTGAGGGTGGATTAGCTGCAATAATGGAGCCCTCTCCCAATTTTTTATTTTTTTTTGGGGGGGGGGGGGGATCTCCGTAATGGTGCAAGTGAGGGAGTGATTCACTCCCGCAACGATTTCGTCTCAAATCGTATATAAATGACAATAACATTTGCATTTCTCACCTGAACTCAAACATTGTAGATGTCTATGGCATAAATTAATCAAAAATATCAAGTATAGTTGATATATCGGTTATTTTTCGTGTATGTCAACATGTATCGGTTATTTTTCGTGTATGTCAACATCATAAGTTGAATTTGTCCGCCATGTTTACTTACCTTAACCGGTCTTATTTTTGGACAGCCAATGAGAATTCAGGAGCGGATCTTGAACTGAATATAGGAATTCCGCTATTATAAACATAATTAACGCGGTAAATATGAATTTTCCATTATACACGTATACTATTTATTTAAATGATGTTTTAGTAAAAGAAAGAGGTAAGATCGATTATCTACACTGACATTCACGCGAGAACTGTCATGGCTGCTGAAAAAGACGACTGGTAAACATGCTGATGTGTTTTATCTGGTTTTGATTTATATACGGTCAGTTTGTTCAACCTGAATTAAATCAAAGTACTGAAAGTACTGAAACGAGGTGACTTTTTGGGTAGATGTTATTGGATCCATATAAATTCGAATAATGTAATACAGGGTATATAACTTTGCGAAATACATATTGGCATATAAAAAAGGGGAATCAATAAATGGTAAAGAGTATTACTTAAGGAGTAAAAAATCATATGTTGGGTACAATGAGGTGATGAATCATTTCATAATGATACCTCATTACTTGTATCTATATATTCTTTTTCAATTTATACAATTAAAAAACAACATTTACAACTTATTATTATTTCCACATAGCATGGTATGTAGTATTACTACGCAGCGCAGCCAGTGTTGTTTTCCGGTTTAAGATATGCCCATTATGTGTGTCGTTAATCTTTAATGAAATTATTGGGCTATACGCTTTAAACAGATACAGTTGAAAAGGTAAATATACCGGTATACCATTAAAATTGGTTTGAAAATTGGGGAAAAAATAAAGGCATGTAATTTATCAAAATGTTTATTGAATACTTTTGAAAGAAAAGGAAATTATTGCTAGGACAAATTTTTGAAACATAATACAAAATCTTGGAAGAGAGTGAGAAGAATGTTAAAATACATGTACAATAGAAATTGGAATGAATTAATATTATAGAATAGACAAAATGAAAAACAATATAGCAGATATAGTTGTGTTTCAAATATATTGAACATGATATAATGCCAAAGAAATATTCAGTAAAACTATGTAAAAAAACCCACAAGACTAACAAGTACTAGTCGAATGAAAATGTCAATCAATTTTTACAAAAATGGAATGGCAGTTAATGTGTATCAAACAAGTGGTAACATATTTTAAAATTATCCCTGATTGGCAACAACTTTGATCAATTGGCACAAAAGATACATAATACATGCAAAAATCAGATAAAGAAACAATATCAAATAACAACAAAAACTCATATACATGTATTGGTATAAAAGTTATAAAAAATGGAATAATTGATGTAAATAATACAACGGGAAGATTTAGGGGTAAAGCTTGTGTTATGTTGGTTGCAAACCAAATCACTTTTCATGTGGCAAGTTTTCGGTATATATATCTCAACATGAAAGCATCAAATGAATATTCTATTTGTTGTGGCAGAGAAAATATTGCAAGAAGATAGTAAAATTTTCAAGTATCACACAGCTGGTTACTTCGTTGTTTTGACTAGTTTGTAAACTGTTCACTTGATAGATATTTCTATCATTAAGATAATTAAACACAGAATATAGGTAAAACTAGCTATCAAACTATTGAACTATGAGAACAGTAATAAAATGTAACAAAAAGGAATACATGTACTAGTAATAATATCTATACACCTCAGGCTAATGATATATGTATCAGTAACTAAACACATTTGAGAACTGGTTCCTTGGTGGTAGCTACTTCTGTTCTTAGGAAACATTCAATACAAATCATAGTTAAAAGGAACTTATCAAATCATTACTCAAATACTCATGTCTAAGTCTACTGGCAGTAAAAATACAAAAGGGATAATACTGGAAATATTACATACAAACAACGTTGTTATCACACATGCATTATTGAACTGGTCTTTGATTGGTAGCAATTTCTTTCATATAGGCACAAAAATGAATCAAAATTGTTCAAATTTGAAAAAAAATCAAACAGCAGAAGTCAAACAAATACAAGATATATGCTAAATCTTTGGTATACACACAAGCTACACTAAGTCATGATATTGTTGATAATAAAATAAGGCTTCTTTCTGCACACAAAAGGAACCATATTATGGCTGTGAATTGAAGCACCATTGAATGTAAAAAATTTTAAGAATATAGCTACCATTTGAAGATTAAAAATATAAAAATTTCAATATTGAGTAATGGTTTAAAGAGTAACTATTATTGCAATAGCTGTATCAGAAAAAGTATGTCATTACACATTGGCACACATGGCTTTAAATACTATTATACAAGAAATACAATAGCAGCGTACAACAAATAAACATTAGGGAAATCAAGCTATTAGGTTTGTAGAACTTTGTACTTATACAAAATACTGCTCAAGTTTTACCAACATCACAAGAAGTGAGACAGAAAAAACACTATATCTTCTAAGAATAGCTTTCAGAAGATGATAATGAAAAAAATGCTTTATATGCATTTAATATAAACAGGTTCTAGTTTCAAATGCCATAAATTCAGGACAATTTTTACAACAGTGTGTTAGGAAATGGAAAAAAGTCTTTTTGTATTATATGTTATGTACTGTGCAAATTGTAAAAAAAATATGATGTACACATAGCTTTTGTACAGTAAGGCAATAATGCAATGCATATATTTTTTACAAAACATTGGAAAACATTACCTTTTACAAAGAATGTTCAAGTGTTTAATTTGAGGATAGCGCTTGTCATGTTTGGCAAATGATTGTCAAAAAGGAAGTAAAAAACTTTCTGCATAATATATGGTTGAAAAAAGAACATATAATGTTTTGATATACACAATAAAAGACAACGAGTAAACCTTATTATCCCCCCCCCCCAAAAAAAAAAAGATTATACTTTGTCCTTCAATGAAATAAACAATGATTTATTACAAACAGAATGCTTGGTCTAAGATTGCAATACGCTCAGTCTAAGATTGCAATATGCTCAAAAGGTAAAATAAAATACACAATTACAAGAATGATTTTTTTAAGTAAAGCAAGTGGTTTGAGATGAGCATATGTGTAAGGCAAACAATTGTGATTGCAAAAACCTTAAAACTATTTTGTATTGCATTTTGATATGCAAAATCAATTCCAACTGTACTCAATAACAAAAATCAATACCTAACTTGTTTTTACACAAGAATTTTTAAATTAAAAGGAAAATGACGATATTAACATGTTCATTATAAAATAGATTTCTGAATCCATTTTGAATATTTTCATTGTTTACCTCTACAATTATAGTTGCAAGTTAAAATTCAGATTAGACTATTCTCATACCCCCCCCCCCCCCCACCCCTTTTATGAAAAAAAAATCTTTATATTTCAAAAATCTCAAAAATGCTAGCATAAGATATGATCAGAGTAATATAGAAAAACGAAGTTACAAAATGATGGATTGGACAGGAAGGCATTTATGAAGATTTTGTGATGCTGATGATCTCTTCAACTGTTGAGTCTTTCAAAATGAAAGAACATTGAAGTGGCAGATTATTCTGTAGCTCAGTTTCTATGTCTTCAGTGTTGCAACCAAGAGCAGCTGCAATCATGCAAATTGGAACTTCATATGTTGCATACTCATCATGTACATTCATCAGGAGGGAGATGTTCAGCTCTGTTTTCTCAAATGCAATGGCTGATCCATGTATTTGAGAAACTGGTGGCTCACACTCCTGAAACAAAAAGAAAGATCTTAAGTAAAGAAATGTGCGCTAAAAACACCAATTTCATTGGGAATAACACTGTGTACTGCTAAAAACAGTCAATACCATATTAAAGAAAGGGGAAAGAATCAGTTCAAGCATTATGCATTGTCAAATTATAGAGAAAACAATTCCTAATATTATATTCATGCATGTTTCTATTGTATTTTAAACATTAAACAGAGCCATCTTACTTCAAGAATGCTTTTTGAAGTTGTTGAAACAGAAATTTCTTCATTGAAGCTGGTCACAACAACATTTGTGATTGACAGATATTTCCCGACTATGGATGAGTCACTTAGGTTTCTCCACAGGGAGACTTTTATACTGTCTGTCTCGTCCTTTAGAGCAACACTTTTAACATTGACATCAACACCTTTCACTTTCACGGTCTTTGTCATGTCCTCCTGAAATAAAATAAGGAAATACATATTATATTGTTTGTGAATTAAGCATATTTATAATACTCTATTTGTTTACAATTTAAACAAAATTCATTAGAACATCATGCTTATCTGCCATAAAAGTTAGTCGAGCTCACACTTGATCTCAGTCTCACTTTTCCACTATGTATTCCTTCTGTAAAAGTGAGACTGAGATTAAATGTGAGCTCATCTAAGTATTATGGCCCTGGGGCCAGAAATTGAATAGTTGTATGCATGTACTTTAACTGATTAAAGAATGTAAAATTCAATCTGAGAGAATTCTAACTGGCAATATAAAATGCATTTGAGCCCAATCTATTTATAAATTATCACATCTGCTCATTTGTTGAACTTCCTACACTTAGGTAACAGTTTAAAATAATCTATGGGCAATTGAAGCTGTCATAAAGATTTGGTATTAATATATAACATCAAATTTTATGACAAATGTTTTCAAACCGTATCTGGCAAAGAATTATACAGAAGTAGTTGAAGTGTATACTTACAGAGACAACTCTACCCTTCACAGACACTAGTGACTTAACAGGGGAGGTCTTGACGGCCTTGATAGGGCGCGTCACAGCAGGTGGTGGATTCGCAATCCTCTTGCCCTTCTCCAATATATCCTGTGGAACCTCCATGGTTCCTGTTTTCAATACTTTTGTGTTTTTTGTTATGACAATCGCAGGTTCGCCTTCATTCTTGAAAATATAGTTCATAAGGATGACAGTGCTATCTCCAGTTAATGTTTTCAGTTTAGAAGTGTCATAGAGAGTGCCTTTTATTGCATCTGTTGCATCCCCCATTCCAACTGTCACACATTCTTTTTTCTCACCACTGTCGATTTGATAATTCTGAATATTGCCAACAGCACAGACTTTCACTTTCAGTGGCTGTGCATAAGGTTTACCACCTCTAGAATCCTTTAGTTTTGCAACTGTTAGCATCTGTAATTGAAAAATGAATGAATTTGATTAAGTGTTAAGAAATCATTGTAATATCTTGCTATAATTATAGTAATAAAGTGCAAAATCTTCTATATATTCAATTTCTTGAAATAAAATATTGTAATAATGTGGTAACAACCTTAAATACTGTCATGATATATATTAACATTAAGGCAGATGTCAACAAAAAGCAGACTTTTCAAGATGTAAATTTTTATTCAAATAGGAATTAATATAATGAAGTATTAGCATTTATAGTCAGTGGCCTTTCTTTGTTTATATGAGAATAAAGTGGTAGCAATCCAAGTACTTTCTAAAGCAGTGAAAGTACATGGTTTATCATTTTTAAAAGAAATTTTAAACAGTGCAGAACAAAAAAGTTCTATGTCATGAATACAGCTATTTCAGTGCAATATATAGGGGCTTATGATCTGAGAAGTAAGCTTCAAGTGTCCCCCAAGTTTGAATTTGAGTTTCTGAAATGTTTGTGTATATGTGGTCAAGTGCAGATCCATAGTCAGTGGTAGAATTTGTTGGTAGGTATCTAAAATTGAATTCTGACAGGAATTTGATGATATTTCCTGTTTGTGATGAAAGGTTGTCAATATTGAAGTCCCCAGTCAATACTACAGGTGTTTGATCATCTAAACAATTTCGTAACATACCCCCAAGCATGTTTTTTAATGTCAACAAATTTGTCTTTGGTGGAATATACAAGAACAAAAATAATATTGGTAACCCACTGCGAATTTCAATATCCAAGGAAAAGAACTGAACATTATGTTCTCTCTTTTTGTTAATATTTTTTACAGTGAGTGATTCCTTGACATAAATAGCAAGACCATATGAGGGTCTTTGGGTACCATGTTTTGGGGAGTCAAACCTATGCATTGTATACCCTGGTAATGACAGTGTCTCTTCTTCATCAGTTTCAACAAGTCTTGTTTCAGATATTGCTAATACATCTGATGACATAAGGTTTAAATCCTTTTCTAAATCCTCCTTGTGCTTATGAAGTGACCTTATGTTAAATGATGTCAGAACTGTAGTACAAGGACCATATGCTGCCAAATTGTCAATGCAGACATTCAATTTTTCCTCAGTTCTAAGCCTGTTCATTTCTTCTAACACAACTGGAGACAGCGACATTTTTTTTTCATTCAAATAGGTGATGTGCAAGTTTTCAATATGGGTAACCCTACTAAGTCCCACATAATGCATATGGTCATTTTTTCTAGAGCCAAAATTTATAACTGCCGATTTCATAGTTGAGCCTTGGGCTTTGTGAATTGTTTTGGCAGCTCCTAATCTTAATGGAAACTGTCTTCGTTTTACATGATATGATCCATTCATTTGAATTTTAAACTGCCTTGTTATTTCTAATATTGGTGTCCAAGTTTTCTCAATGTAAGTTTTGAATAGCCTTGCATATTCTCTGCGCAACTCCTTTCCAATGTTATCATCATCAAATTGCACCCAAATAATGCTACACCTTGTTGATCCTTCAACACGATAATCAAAGAGTTTTACTGTGCACGATGCACCATTTGTTATTCCATCTTGAACATTAACATTATTGGTTATTTCAGCTGGGACTCCAATAACTAAGAACAACATTGAAGACAACCCCATTGTTTTGGCAGAGTCATCAGGAACTCTTGCTAATACTTTTGACTTTACTGCTTCATCAGATGTGCCAATAACCCAGTCAATAGCATTAATGCTGACTTTGTGTGAATCATCTGCCATATCATATATCTTGTTATTGTAAAACTGTACTTCATTTCTGGTAGCAAACAAATGGGGTATATTTGCAATATCTGGAGTCTCTGCCTTAACACAATGACACAGTAGACTGATGTCTTGTTCAGTTTGATTTCCCTCTCGTAATCTGTTCAGTAGTTCAGCGAAAGTCTTGTCATCTTTTTGGCGCATTATTATGGTTAATTCAAACAGCTTGAAATTGTCTCTCCACAAATTTGCTGCTAATGGACCATAATCTTTATTTGAGTGAGAAAAAATCCAACTATCCATGACAGGTTTTAGCTGAAAGAGATCACCTACTGCAATAACATTTACTCCACCAAAAGGCAATGTGCATCCTTTAATTTCTTGCAGTCTGAGGTTCATGAAATTGAACATGCCGTGACCAACCATGGATATTTCATCAATGAATATCACCTTTAAATTCATGTATCGTGTTCGAAAGGTATTTAGTTGTTGCATGTCTAGTGGTTTGTATGCAAATCCCCTGCCAACTGGAATACAGAATGCTGCATGGATTGTAGAGCCATTTATGTTATGAGCTGCTTTTCCAGTAGGTGCACAGAGAAGAACATGCAAGTTGTCAGGATTTTCATGAACTTGGTGAGAGTAGAATTTTAACAATGCTTGATATAGGGCTCTTGTAAGTACACTTTTTCCAACCCCTGCTCCGCCAGACAAAAATGCATACAAAGGGTCTTTCTTAGTTTTCAGCCAGTGTAACACATGATAAAAGAATTCCCTTTGCTGGTGGTTAAGAACTCTTAACATTTCTCTGTATGGAATATCTTCCATTTCACCCATTTGCGAAATATCATCATCAATTTGTTTTCGTTGAATTCCAAGCTCAAGGCCTATGTCATAATCTGGTGCATGTTTACCAGGATCAAAACAACCCCATCTGTTTGAGAGTGTTGATCCTTCCTCTCTATCTATTTCTTCTTCATGTTCATTTCCTGGAGCCACAAAATCTGTACACAAATCCTCTGCATCTACATTATGAAGCATGTTTTCTATATCATTCAAAACCTTTCCTCCCAGCTGATATTCAGAAAGCTTTTCTTGTATTTGAATTTCACATGACTTGTATCTTGCTTCAAAAGATTGAAATGTATTCATTAAATCTTTTTCTTCTTTTCTCCATGGAGTAAATAACATCAAAAGTTCACGATAATGCTTTTCACTATCTGTTTCAATATCAAAATGTACCCATCTTAAAACCATTGGCTTTTTTCTTTTGATTATTTCTGTACCATTCCTAAACATGTAACTTTGAGCAAATTCACAGGAATCTGTTATGACAGAAATTGCATCTTCTGAAATTTCATCCTCTGGTTCATTTTCAGGCAACTCCTCTGAAGTGTTCTGTTTGATGCTTTCTTTGTGATATTTTACTTGAAACCAGGCCACAAAATCAGCGAGACAGATTCCCTCAAGAGCTTTTGGTCGTTGTTGATACAGTCTTATGATATTGCCCGCTTCAATGTCTGTACTGCTTTCTTTCAGGCCTTCTAAAACATGTCTAGGTTTTAACAAAACAACTCGCTCATCTACTGGAGCAGTATTAATAAATGTCACAGATCTTGATGTATGACGCAGTGGTATTTGAAGTACCAAGTATACTGCTTCCTGAGCACCAATCTCAACATGAGAAAGAAACTTGTTTCCTATACGCCTGACTTGTTGGCGAATATCTGAGTCATTTTGTCTTGCTTCTTCACAGGCATGCCGCAGCAAGTTAGACATTCCTCTTTGACCTTTAGAAATGTAGGATACTATGTAAGTAGCACATGCATATGCATCCAAAATAAATTGAATGTCCATATTTGCCTGCCAGCTCTTTAGAAGAATATCATTGTATGAATTAATTCTCACTTCGTTTGGATTTCGCTTCAAGAAAACTTTTTCTTGTTTCAAAGATGACCTCACTGCCCTGAAGTAGCAATCCATGTTGATTTGCAGTTCTGATAAAAAGTCTTGAAATGACGTTTCAACTGCAGAGTCTCTAAACTTTAATGAATTAAGGTATTCTACAATTTTTTGGTAAGTTGTTGCTGCTGTTGAGAAATCATCATCATCTTCATCTAAGGGTGCAAGAACAACAGTTTGTGGCATTGGTGGTATGGGGAATTGAAATCTACATATAGGTTTATTCTTTTTCATACAAGTCCTTGCATGACGATGCGTTTGGTAATTTATCAAAAAATCCTCTGCCCCATGCTTTTCACAAGTTGTGTACTTATCAATAAACTGAGCCACTTCTTCGTATGGGTGAGTTTGAACAGTTGGAGCATCTTTGATCCAAAGAAGCATATGCACATGAGGAGAACCTCGCTGTTGGAACTCAATCCTGTAAAAATAATCTTCAATGATGCCTACAGGATTCATTTTATGATTCAGTACCTCTGCAAAGAATTTGTTAAACCTGAAGTCAAAATATCTTGCACAAGTTACAGGGTCAGACTTGATGAGTTTACTTTTGTGTTCCCAGCTCATGTTCCTGATTTCCTCTTCTGTGTATGTCACATTTTCAATTAACTCCCCGAGTGTTCTAAGAAGTGGTGTCCATTTTGTTTCAGCTGCAGAAAATGAACAGAACCATGTGGGTAAACCCAGTTGTCTGATCATAGCAAAAATGTCCCTTTTTGCTTTTTCCCAGTAAGGGGGTGAGCCTCGTAAATTTCGTAAAACATGAAATCCTTCATTCAATCGTACAATTGAATCAGCAGTCTGTGAGTCAAGTATTTGTGCTGCAGTGTATTTCTGACCCTGTAGTTTACATTTCCTCATGGCAAGCATTACTTTGTCTTGTATTTGCTTAATTTGTATTCTTTTCAACTTGTAAAACAGATTTGGAACACATTGAGCGCATCTCCTATCAACATTTCTTAACTCCCATTTGCAAATAGTACTGTAATGCAACGGAACACTTCTAAATTTGTTGTCTGGTCTTGCTTCACCACAATAAATGGTAGGAAATGCTAAAAATTCTGCGTTTTTATCTTGAAATATACTTAAAGGACTAAAGTTTTCACCTGGGGCAATGCTCAAAACCTGATTAAATTCTCTGAAGTCAACACTTTGCATCATAGTGTCCATATTGCCTGTTGGCCGTTCTTCCACACTACCTTCTTCTGTCCAAGCTTCTATGATGGACTCTTCCACTGAATTTGCGGTCAATGTGGAATTTGAATTTGATTCATTTTCTTCTTCCGTTTCGACATCTTGGCAATTCCATGACTCATTCAATTCTATACCTTCTGCTCTGAATAAAGAACTATTCTGTATTAACCATTTTGTTGCCGCAAGGACTTTATTTGGGCGTATTCTTTCAAATGCCATCGAATGTTTAAAACTCATGCTCCGCTTGAATTTCAAAGGTATAGTTTCATTTTCACTTAAGAGTCGAGGTAATTTTTTAACTGTAGAAGTTACATCAGCAGGAACGTTCACAACATTTCCTGTGATACTCATTTGGCCACCACGAGGTTTTTCTCGCAACTGCATAAACGGGATTCTGGGGGCAATAAGTCTCTCTTCAAGAGGTGTAATGTTCAATTCAGGAGGTTTTGAGGGGAATTTTAAACCATTTATAAATGAACAAGGAGGAACTTTTTCTGCTTTTAAATATTTGTGACAGGTGTTACAAATAATGTCTTGCTTTTGAAAGCCATGCTTAATCAAAAAATCTTCACATATTCCAGTGGCTTTTCTAACTGAATGTTTAAACCATATCTGAGAACAACTTTTACAGACAAAAGATGGGCCTGTATTCACAGATGAATGAAATTGCTTAATCACTGTCTCCTGTTTGTTCGATAAATGAATATTGTTGCTTTGAGTCTGACTAGTTCCTGTATGACATGTTTGGCACGGACTAGAAACTGGTTGTATACTATCCATTGTTAAACAACACCTATCTTCATTTTGTCTTTGGACATGTCTTTGGACAAAAGTCATCATTTCTACATTTACAAGTGAAATTGTATACAATTCAAATGCTGCACTTTCACACCTAAATAGCTTTCTCAATAAAGCTTGTAAGTTTGAAAAACTACTGACTGTCAACAAAACAGAGTGACCATCTGCATCAACGTTTCCATTTGAATCACGTGCATGTGGATCAAATATGTGGAACAAAGTGCCAGAAGAGAATATAGCAACAGAACTGCCTTTGCATATAAATATACCCCCATCTCTGGTATTTGCAAAGCATAAATTCAGTGCTGTAGCAAGCGAGAGAAAGGAACCATTATCTTTATAATTGGCTTGTATTTCCCCTGAAAAAACTGGTACAGCTGATATATGAAGCAGTTGATTTAGAATGCAAACATTTTGGGGCAAGTCTTCTGGGTTAAGGTATTCATGAGGACATGTCTGTCTTGCATGCTTATACAAAATATCGCCTTTTGCAAGTACAAAATGAATATCATTTGAATCCCAATTTTCAAACAATTTTTGATTAACTGCATTATAAGCAATGCAAACAAGTGAATTTGCAATGCATTGCTTACCTCTGCTAAACTCCGAGAAATTATTTGAACCTTGATGAATGTTAGCAGAAACGCATTTTAAAACTGTCGGATATTTTCTCACATTAGGTTTTGGTTTTTTAACAGAGTTCGGACTCTCCCTTTCATGACTTTCTATATCTTTTTTTTTTCTTTTCCTGGTAGACTTCATATCTGATGACGACATTTTTTCGGACTTGGTTTTTAATTTCCTCAATATTTCAGTTTGATGTTTTCTGGGATTAATTTTGTAAGTCTTTTAACAATTTCATAGCTTAATCAAAAGAGTTTCAGAATTATCTTAAATTTTAGTATTTTTTTTTATGCTCCTGTAGTATAATTTATTCAGTTCATAAAAACATTTTGTCAATATCATTATCTATTCCACTCTATGATGA
Organism: Magallana gigas; assembly: GCF_963853765.1. Taxonomy (NCBI): domain Eukaryota; kingdom Metazoa; phylum Mollusca; class Bivalvia; order Ostreida; family Ostreidae; genus Magallana; species Magallana gigas. The sequence continues at coordinate 55,650,911 of NC_088853.1, forward strand.
ACCACTCCTAGAAAATATCCACTCTTGAAATTTGAACTCTTGTTAGTCTTGTGTCAACTCTGAGATATAATTCAAAGTATTGTATCAAAGTTTGCAAATCATTTATCTAAATATCAATCGAGTTTTTCATTTACCAACACCACTCCAAGAAATTTTCCACTCTTGAATCTATGTAATACAATGTATCAACTCTTGCAAGTGTCAAGTTTCGCATTAAAGCAATGGAATATTGATTCGCAAAATACTGCAAAGAAAGCTATCTCGAAATAACAAATAAGTTTTACTCTTCAATATGCAACATAATTACAAATACAACTTATCCTTTATTTTTCTTAACTCAGTTTATGTTTACAGTTACTGATATTTCATGAAAGAGCGCGGGAAATGGCGCTCTGCCTTTTCGATAACGCCTATTGTTTACATCCAGTTAATACGGTATTAAAACTAACAGAATGTATCCCAAAACAAACATGCGATAAGGTTGTCTAAAATTAACACATTGTAACTTTTATAATTACCTTGATACATAAAGCGTTGACAGAAATATCTTTTTCAGTTCTCTCAGGGCCAATCTTTCCTCTCGATGATGTTGTTGACAAACACGATAGCGTGGCGCGTATGGATACAGAAAATAGTACGCTGCTTGACGAGTCAATAAATTTCTGCTTTAAAAAAACCACTTTTCACAAAATTGGAATAACTATTTCAATTTAGTATTAATTCGAATTTATAAACACAATTTTTCAAAATTCAATATAATTACAATGTGAACTATTTTTTGATAGGTGGTGAACTAACTAGGTCATTAGCATTTTTTTCAGACACATGGAGAACGCGGTAAACTCAGAGCGTTAATGCCGACTTTCTCGGATTATATCTATTTTCTTTTTATATAGATGTATGCGTGAGTGTATTCAATGCAGTAAATATGCAATGATTGTATGAAGCAAAACGATTCTCATCGATATGAAAGTAATAGATATTATTATTATAAAAATCAGAGTAGGAGAGAGTACTAGATTTACCGCTTGCCGAGTCTGGCCGCTTGTTTTATATAATGCGAATGAATACAACAGCAACCTTATCTTTTTATTGTTATTATTTTATTTTTGAGGATACAATTTGGTTGATTATTCGAGAAAAATATTTTTGTTATGTTTTAAAACGCAAACACTTATTTGTGACTCCTTTTGAAGTCTACATTTCATATGAACTATATTTCATATCGAAGGGATAAAAATTGAAATTTCATAAAATCTTATTAAACTTGTTTATTCCATAATGTAAACTATTTATTCGTATATCAGTTTCAAAATGAATTTGAATAGCATTTCAGTTGTATTAACATAATTGACGAAAAAATTCTATTATAAAAAAGCAATGCGATTCTACAACTGGTAGTGATTAAAGGGGGGCGCCATTGAAGCTGGACTCTGACTTACGAGGCTGACTTACGTCACCTCGAAAAATCATTTTATTTAAAGAAAGTCAAATATAAAATCGATCTTTTCAGACCGAAGTCAGTCGCATTTAAGGTAACTCCGTACCTATAAAATCATGGGTTCAAAGTTAAAAACTTAACTTTTTTAAAACTTATTGGACTTGAATTTCATCAAAAAATAAATAAAATATATATGTATCCATACTATTTAAAATGTCAGGTAATAAAAACCAAAGGCTGAAATTATCATCTGAAAATCACACTTTTTTTTGTTTAAAAATTAAATATAAGTGAATGGATACTTGTTTGTCTATTTAAATTTTATTGCTTACTTTACTTTGCCAGAAAACTAAAATTAATTACAAAAAAAGAAAAAAATTGTTTACATTAGAAAAATTATAGCATTTAGATATATCACTTAGAGAAAAGTAGAAAAGAGTTATTTCCCTTTGTCATTATTGAATTATGTCGAATATAAGGATGAAAAACGCTTATTAAATATCTCAAAGTAAACAATGATTTGAGTTTTTGATGTGCACCTATGATAACATAGAAATTACAATTATACTTGCAAGAATTTTAATGAATTCATGGTTTATGTAAAATGTATGACGTCACAGGAGGGTGGATTTACTTTAAACATTGATTTTGCACCGTTACAGAGATCCTATGGAATTGTAGCCCTCTCCAGTAAACATCAGATATAAAAAAAAATCGAAGAGGGCTACATTATTGCAGTTAAGGGTAGCTTAAAACATCACTACAAGTTGTTAAATATCGCCATTCTACATGGGGAAGGTGGCGCGCTTTTCCTCATTCAGTTGGACATCGTCTTATTCGTTTTATCAAGTGATAAAATACGAAATCTGTTCCTAGCTATAGGAAGACAGCCACTTACTCTCATTTTAATATAAAAAATTTATATAAGAAATTATTACATTTTTTCACCTCCGATATTCGAACAATTAACCTCTTTTGAATTGAAGAACGAACTGTTGTTATGCAAATTATCTCATCGGTTGACTGGTCCTCTGTCCCTATCGTACATTGCAGGCATTGTCTATCTCACCTGCGTATTAATCTTTGTTTTGTTCTTTCATTGATGTTGATGTTTTTTTGAATGTGTAAAGGAGATATCTGCTGTAATGATTTGTTTATATTTTTTAAAACGCATACTGAATATATGTTTCTGGTTGAAAATACGTAACAATCAGAACGGCACTATATATTCATTGGCGCATTGATACTTGAGTTCAATGACGCCGCTTGTATATAAGCCGAGAGAAGTGAGCTGACAGCAATGAGGCTACATCGCTGATAGCGATGCGCCTCGAAAATGCATGGAAAATTGATGAGAATACAATAGAAAGATATTATATATATATATATATATATATATATATATATATATATATATATATAAAAGTTTATTTGAACCATTAAAAACCATAATCCCATGAACAATTCTTGTATACTATATGTTATAAAGATATCGTAGTGCACAATAAAATTTAATTCATTCATTTTGGCATCGTCTCAAGCCACGGGTTTTGTGTCCATTCTATTGTGGAAATAGAATGGATACAAAACCCGTGGCTTGAGACGATGTCATTTTGGTTGAACGCCGTCTTTGTACTGAAGATAATGTAAATACCGGGCGTATTATTATATATAAGACATTGAGAATTTTTGCTGTAAGTGAATATATGTTTGAATAGTAATCACAACGAAACCGAGGTCTTGATTCTCTTCCAACACCGCACCCCTGTCTACATCTACATGTAATTGTTTGGCAAGTTCTCTCTCTCTCTCTCTCTCTCTCTCTCTCTCTCAGACAAACGTTTGAAATAGAGCCGGGTTCAATTTCAATTATTTATGGTACGTACACTTTTTTCAGGTTCTAGTGACAGTAAGATACTTGTCGAAGGCAGCTTTTTTTTCAGAGTGCGGCGACCTATACGGGATTTCTAGAGCTAGTGTTTCTAGAGCAATTGATAACGTGACCAAAAGCATTTGCAATAGGTTTCATAACATCAATTTTCCAACTGGTGTGTACAAGTTAAAATTTCTAGTACATGCACCACTATACATGTATAGATATCATTGATTTTGGATGTGTTAAATATAATTTATACATCTATTGAATTTTAGTAGATCTTTGTATATATACATCTACATGAATGGGACGCTCTTTAAAATCAGCATGTTTACTATTGTAGGCAATGATGCAATTCGTACAAAACACGAATTTTATCAGATTGCGGGATTTCCAAACGTCCTCGGCGCCGTTGATGGGACTTTAATTCCTATCATAGCACCCAAAGACAATGAACCAGAGTACGTCTGTCGGAAGGGCTTCCATGCTATAAACGTACAAGTGGTTGCTGACGCTTCTTTAAGGTGATCATTCTTGCCCTTTCTTTCTTTCTTTCATTCAACAGAACTACAATATTATATTACATTAAATGAATACCGAGAGAATCTGTAATTGAAATCCTCATTATTTTTAATTTCAAGGTTTACCAATCTAGTTTGCAAGTGGCTTGGGTCAACTCACGATGCGTTTATGTTTTCAAACTCCGCACTTAAAAACCCATATGGAAACAAGGTATGGAATTTAATCTCAACAAAATTAATAAAATAAATAAATGTTATCAATTTGCACGTATATGTTATAAATATCGAATTTACCGGTTGGAGGTAAATACAAAATCAATTGTCTTGTTGTAAATTCTGTTTTTACTGCCACATGATAAATTAAAAATTTACTATATTTTAACCATGTCGGTGGCTCGTTGGATAAAAACCCTATACCATAGCAAATCATAAGAGATCCTATATTCCCATCTTTCCACAGAGTTGACGGTTGGCTTCTTGGAGACTCAGCATATGCATTGCGAAGTTACACGATGACCCCAAAAGCTAACCCGAGCAGCAAGGCAGAGGAAAATTACAACCCCGCCCACAGCACAACAAGCGTTGTTGTTGAACGGGCTCTTGTTGTTTGCAAACCAGATTTAGTTAATGATTACTCATGAACAACGATGACCTACGGGATTTAAAAATATCCATACTTTTTTTCCTTATACAATCATACGATTTTTAACGGGGTCAAACCCAAGAATCAGTGAGGAAACCTACTTTGTTTACTTTCAGGTGCATACATAAATCTGGAGGGATGCTTTTATTTAGACCTGCCAAAAGTGTTCAAATAATCACAGCTGTGTTCAAGCTGCACGACCTGTGTATAGACATCAAGCTGCCAGTAGATGACATGGAGCTCAATTTCCATCCAGATCAGGGGGTTCCTCAGCCTGGAGCAAATGCTGACGCTGCTGGCCTGACTATACGACAAAGGCTCATCCAGAGATTTGCTCTATAAGTAGTTTTTTGCATTTACAGTCTACTTGCCAGAAAAAAAGACAGTTAGATATTTCTATTTGTGATATCAATGAATGTAATTAAATTATAAAGTTAACACAGACCAATGTTCAAAACATGGAAATTTAACAAATATGTAATTTTCAGTTGTGATAAATAATAATTAAATTAAACACATATACATTTCATACATGTAACATTGACTTTTGACAAATATGTATAAATATATTTCTTTTAATACATATTGACTTAAATACATGTAAATGAAAATAAGTATGGATATGCCTACAACTATAATTATATCATTGTTTACATTTAAGAGAAAGCATGTATATTGAATTGCATATAAGTTTGCAAATGTGCATGAAATCGGAGTATTAGCTAGTGTCAATTTTATCAAATAGTGTATTTTATCTACATAATGACTGTCTTTTGAGTAGGTAAATTAAAAACATTCTTAACAATAAATATCTAATGTCAAACATAACAACGAATGAATACAGGTACATAATCAATGTATGTGAATATGATGAGATGTTGTACATATGCTTCTTTAACAAAACATATTCCAACTTTGAAGCACATGAAAAAAAAGTTTTATGCACAAGTATCTGAAATACATGTATGACTAAATTATCAGTATGACTCGCTCAATATGTACAATTTCAATACAGGAGTATGTGCAATTTAATAACACTGATATGTTTGTAAAAAATTAATTGCATATTTGATTTTAATTAATACCTATTGGTAATACAAAGTTAAATTGTTACATAGTGTTTGTGTTCAAATTTATGAAAAAAGCAGATGCCAAGTGTGGTTGAAATTGACCGAGTACTGTGGTTCTAGAAAAGCAGCAAAAAATTTGAAAAATGTACAGACAGACAGACAAACAAAGACCAGACAAAATGTGATCAGCAAAATTCATATTGGTTCATGTTGGCTCCAGCCAGGGGGAGGTAAACTTGCAAAAATTCCATAATATAGGTTTGAGAATTCATAAAAACAAATTGAATGTAAATGTAGATTGGCAATTTTGGCCCAGTGGTTCTGGAGAGGAAGTAAAAATTTTAAGAATTTTACCAGCAAAGTTTCCTCAGTCCTATAACACACCTGGGCTGCATTTTACAAAAAAACTTACGACAAAGTCGTAAATATTTTCAGTCCCATAAAACAGTCTTTAATGAACAAAATTTATATCAAACCGTTATTTCACATCTATTTTGATTTCCATAATTATATTTTACAGATATTACAATAAAACATTGATTAGTTTGCGATTAATAAACATTCATTAATTTGGTCATAAGTCGTAAGTTCTTTTGTAAAACGCAGCCCAGGCCGTGCAGACAAATTGAATACAGCTTGGTATTCAATTTGTCAGCATAGCCTGGTGTGTTATATCGAATCAATGATATCCAAAAATATGCATTAAATGCTAAAATATAAGACCACACTGTCAATGTTGTATTTACACCCACCCAATTATGAATATATACTTAAAATTTAAAATATGGCAGACATTTATGTTTTAAATATTTAAAATCAAGATGTAAAAAGTCCTCTTATGACTGATGACACTGATGGTGTACTGTATTCTGCCCTTGACTCCATCGTCCAAGAGACATACTGCTCAAGGAGCTCCAGCATGTGCTTCTCAACTTGCAAATTGCATCTCATGACTTCCAGCTTTTCCTCCTTAATCTGTACTATTCTCTGTTGGAGTGAAACTGAAATGCATAGTAAGAAAAGAAGATTTAGACATTAAATTGTAATATATGTGCCATACAAAGAAGAGGGTACAATAAAGCATGTTTATAACAAAGTGCCAGGGATGGGCAATTTTATTTCTCTATAAGTGTAATTTGTTATATCCGTCAAGATTACAGCAATTGTAATAAAGTCACTGGTAGTGACAATCACTTTACTATAAGCATCAATTCAGTATAAGTGTGTTTGCTACATGTATAACCATGTTTTACTGTAGCATTAAGTATCAATCATTTAGTTTAATTACTTACTGTTTTCTGACGAAGTTCTGTTTACTGGTACTTTCTTTCTCTTGTTAGCACTAGTACTGTCACCTATACACATTTACAGAATCATTAGCATTTCAAAATCTTAAAAAGTAAATGTTTTACTCATTGAAAGAATGGACCCAGCTAAGTACCATAGCCCATACACAGACCTGTCAGAGAATCTCATACATGCATCCCCCTCCCCCAATCCCCCCCCCCTAAAAAATAAATATAACATGACTTTAAAACATCATTTTTGTTATTGCATACTTTTGTGAAATGCACATTCAGTCCTTTAAATGTAACATAATGAATGTATGGCAATGAGGAGTTGAAAAACTTCATTTTAGTTTTACTCTTAAGTTCAGATATGATAGAGTTTCTTCATTATTCAGCTATAATTCTCAATTTGCTTCTTACTTGATGCAGTTGATGGTATACCTTCGCATACCATAGTGGACTGAAAATCTTCTTCTCCATTAAAATTTTAATAATTATGTCTCCCCTTTCAAAGGGGAGACATATTGTTTTTGTCGACTTTCTTATTCTTCTTATTAAGGTCTTCCGTTTCCAACGGAAGACCTTATTGTTATTCTTCGGATTCTTTTTCTTCTTCTTCTTTTTTTTTCTTACGGTTTTTTGTGCACGCGATATCTCAGAAACGGCTCAACCGATTTACACGAAATTTTCAGATCTTTCTAACTATGTTGTGAACCTTATCGGAAAATTTTTTTGTTGATGACGTCATTTCCGTTTTTGAGATATTGGCCTTTTAATGATTTTTAGGGGGTTGGTTTGTCCAAGAGTGTTCTCATAAACTACAAAAGATATCGATTTCAAAATGTCAGGGATGATAGACAAAAGATTGCTTCTCTGAACAAACGCATTCATATTTTTCTAGCACAAGAAACGCCGGCGCTCGGTAGGGCTCGAAAATTGAGATAACAAAAGCGTTCTAATTTTGCTTGGTTTTTTTAGTTTATCTCTTTTCTCGTAAATATTTTGTTAAGACATGTAGAAGAAAAAAGATTTATATTTATGAGATCTTTTGTTTGACATCAAGAAAAAGGGACTGGACCCTAAAATAAGGGACCTAGAACCCTTTAAAGTTTTCACTTTATAACTCAAAAGCGGTTAAGATTTCGATATAGCTGTCGCTACAAAAGTTATTCATTATGATCTAATTAATGTCATAACAATAATATTTTGTTTGTGTATTGCGTAATATAAGTGTTAAAAGCTAGACTTGTTACCATGTATTTGTGTTTTATTTGGCAAATAAACGGGGTATTAGTGCGTATAACTGACATAAAGGGTACCAGTTTATATTACGGGAATTGTTAGAACATTTTATTTATTTTCTGGTGATACACATTATGGATAAAGGAACTTCTTCTATGCAATGCATTTGAGTCGCATTTAAAATCTAGCTGGATTCCAAGCTGTGTATGTGAACAATTACGTATCCGATCCCTTGCCCGCGGCCGAGGAAATAGGTCACGGCTGGACTAGCGAGCGGTCTACCGTTTTCCGATACACAAAATTTGCGCCTTGCTGTTATGCACCCATGGGTTTATTTATTTAGCTGCAAACAGAAAAATTCCAATTTTAAAGATTTTACCTACTTCCATTGACAGTAAACCAGCTTACATGCGGAAAGTGTTTAAACAGTTTTATACTTTTCTAGTAAAACACATTATGAATAGAAGAACTGTTTCTATGCAATGAATTTGAGTCGCATTTAAAAATCTAGCTGGATTCCGAGCTGTGTATGTAAACAATTTTAAGCATCAGATCCCTTGCCTGCGGCCGAGGAAATAGGTCGCGGTTGGATTAGCGAGCGGCCTAGCTATACCGTTATCCAATACACAAGATTTGCGCCTTGTTGTAATGCACACATGAGTTTATTTCTTTGCAAAAGATTATACCTTTACCTACGAATGAATTCTGTTTTGGTCTCGTAATTTCAAAAAAAGATAGTATGACTGTCATTGAAAAAAGGTGTTACATAATTGTTCTTTGTGACCTTGTCTATGTCATAAAATAGTTCTTTCGTTTAACAGCGCATCGATTGTGAACATTTCAGCGTGGTTTAAAACAAGAGGGTTAAACGACCACGAATTTTGACAGATTTGGCTACAAAGAGTGTAAAAAAGATGGATACAAAACACAAGTGCGATTATATCTTGTAGGAGATAAAAAATATATATAATTAATCTACGTTTGCCATAAATACAAAATTTTATCATAAGAATATTTGAACATTTAGATCCGCCGATTATTTCTATTTCCCTTCATTTTTAGATGCTGATTTAAAATAACGTTTCGAGGTATAATAAGTGGAGAAATATTTATTAAGCTGCATGTTCCGATTGGCCATTACATCTTTGTAAGATCATTCATTAGGTTTGCATGGGAAATTATTTGATACTCGTATTTACACGGAATTGATAGCCTTTTAACGTTAGAAATATTCAAAGTAAATAAATATAATTGGGCATACAAAACCCCCATAAATACATCATGGGATAGTTTAGAACGGTTAACTGTTTGGTCTCATCCTTCGAATGACCGGGTTTATTCATCCTGCATGTTTTGCATCAATTATAAACAACGTAAATTTCAAAACTATTAATGAACAAATATACACCTTTTATCAAATAGTCATGCTGTATATGTTATTTGTTATTGTCAAAATCGTAATACAATCATACTAGCTTCGGCGTAAGGGGCCAGTTTAAACACGAGGCTAAAAAACGCGAAACCCTTTTATGTCGTTTATTTTGTAAATAAATTTGTACATTGTACGGTAAAACGTGTCTAATTTGGTGGATAAAACACTTGGCCGGAATGGCCAACTTCCCTTTTAAGATATTTGTTGCAAAATAATTATAGTATTTAATGCAGTAGGTCTTGATCGTGTATTCTTGCAAAATTTTCAATTCTTTTGAAATATATTAGATTACATCGATCTTATTTACGGTACCTATTTTCATTTTCATTTTGGGGGGGGGGGGCAATAAATCCATAACGGAATACATACGATGGAAATGCCTTTTCAATCAAATCATCGTAATTGATAATTTTTCAAACATTCGATTAACCTGAAAATTCTTAACCGGAAATTGTTAAAAAACATTAACAAGTCAACAGTGGGCTAAACTAACTAATGGCGAGAACTGTTATTATGCAACAAACAAATAGACAATAGATTAATATTTATATATAAATGAGAATTTTATATATAAAAAATTGTGAATTTTGACATAATAATATGCAACTTTGTACGTGTACCCATACAACGGGGATAACAAACGATATCGGCAGTCTTACTCCCACGGTATCCTGAATCACGGCCTTAAAAAAATGGGGTGAACTATTATCTACCTATCTAATTTTGGCAAAAAATGCGTATTTATATATAACTTATTATTAATTATGACTTAACGGTATAAACTGAAATGAGCTGCTAGTTTGGATCTTTATTCACAGTTGTTTAAATCAATAGCTACGACAGAAACAATTGTCGATAATTGAGCATTAATTATCTCGCAGAAGGCCGATCGATCGATAAGTGACCGGACTACGGGAGATAACTCTCACTAATTATAAGCATCGCGGCCGGAATAGACAAGACACAACATCCGGATTCAACAAGTTTCAAGATGTATATTATTTTTTCATTGAAATAAGGCTTAATTGACCAGGAAAACTAATGCAACGTATATCATTACACACATACTTAGCATAACCCTCGTTTAAAAGCGTATACATATTTTATTAAAAATCGGACCAAGCAGCTTTAACATTAAGATTTACATGTGTAAGACACTTTATTTGTCATGTGCATGATCCTGGGCATGAATTATTTTCAATATTTGTTTATTTCTCCAAAGTGATCTCTAATTCTATTCACAAATGTTGTCATTTAAAATTACGTGAGGTAAAAAATTTAAAAATTTGAGTCGATCTCAACTGTTAACTGTTATGTATCGAAGAAATCTATTGATTTTATCATGTGTTACGTAATGAGGTAATTAGATTTTTAGGGGTCAAACGTTAAAAATTTTGATCACCAATATATCATTTGATATTTGACATTTCATTTGATATCAAGAAAAGGGGACTTGCCTCTCAAATTAAGGGACAAGAGGGCTCTAAAGTCTGTTATCTATAGCTGAGAGATATTTTGTGAAAGGTCATAAAAGCAGAAATGTTATTTTACAGTTATGTATCCAAGCAATGTAATGATTTTATCATGCGTACGTAATCAGAGGTTTTCAGAGGTCAAATGTTCAACATTTAAACACCAATATATCAGAAATGAAATATCTTTTGAAATGCAGTATAGATGAAAAGATGCTCAAAATGATGTACTAAACAATATTCAACCTTCAAAATGTCGTTAAACGGCCCCTATAAGGTGGTAATGAATTGGACCCTAAAACTTTCTTTCCCGTATATCTCAGGAACGGTAACAAATATCTAAACACGTGTTAAACAAAATATATTTCAAATTAAAAGACCTTTCATTTGATATCAAGTAAAAGGGACTGACCCCTCAAATTAGGGATCAAGATGGGCCTAAAGCCTTTTTATTTATATAGTCATTTACTGAGAGTTGTTTTTAATAGGTTCCGAAAGCAAAGTAAGGTATGCAACGTACTTTGAAAAAATTACGAAGTCTGAATTATTTTTATTTAACCTAACAATTTAATGATCTTCTCATGCGTTACCTAATAAGGGATTTTAGGGGCCAGAGGTAAAACGTTTAATCTTTTCTATCTCAATTGAAACAATTGCAAGCATTAGTAACGTAAGAGAACTTATAAAGCATTACAGGAAAGCATTAGTACTCAACTACTATTTCCAGATAATGTTTTGTTGTCAAAATTTAAGTCCATGACGTCAAATCCGTTCTAAAATTCGGACGGAAGACCTCCTCGTTGCTCGCAACGAGATCGTGTCTAGTTCTTATTCTTCTTCTTCTTATTCTTCTTCATCCAAATTTGTCCAAGCCGTAACTTAAATACCCTTTGACATTAAGACTTCAAACTTGGAACATAGGTAGATGGTATTGAGAAGGAGTGCACGCCACCAAAAGTTTTGACCTTGACCGATTTTGTTATTCAAGGTCAAGCTTTTTATAAAAAATATTGTCTGGACCATAACACAAAACTCCTTTAACATACAGACTTTAAACTTGTATCATAGATAGATGGTATATAACCTAGTTGAACCTTACCAAAAATTTTGACCTTGACCTATTTTTTTTATTTCAATGTCATATTAGAAAAAACTTCATTGTTCAACTCCTGAATATACTTTGACAGAAGGACTTCAAACTTTAAACAAAGAACAATAATAATACACTTAGGTGTACTATTGAATAATATTTGACCTTGACCTTGTTTTACTCAAGGTCAAATTAAGAAAAAAATAATAAAATTTTGTCTGGGTCATAACTTTAGTACCCTTTGACATTTAGACTTCAAACTTGGAACATAGGTAGATGGTATTGAGAAGGATTGCACGCCACCAAAAGTTTTGACCTTGACCTATTTTGTTCTTCAAGGTCAAGCTTTTCATAAAAAATATTGTCCGGACCATAACACAAGACTCCTTTAACATACAGACTTTAAACTTGTATCATAGATAGATGGTATATAACCTAGTTGAACCTTTCCAAATTTTTTGACCTTAACTTAGAATTTTTATTTCAAGGTCATATTAGGAAAACCTTAATTGTTCAACTCCTGAATATACTTTGACAGAAGGACTTCAAACTTTAAACAAAGAACAATAATAATACACTTAGGTGTACTATTGAATAATATTTGACCTTGACCTTGTTTTACTCAAGGTCAAATTAAGAAAAAAGAAAAAAATAATAAAATTTTGTCTGGGTCATAACTTTAATACCCTTTGACATTAAGACTTTAAACTTGGAACATAGGTAGATGGTATTGAGAAGGATTGCACGCCACCAAAAGTTTTGACCTTGACCTATTTTGTTCTTCAAGGTCAAGCTTTTCATAAAAAATATTGTCCGGACCATAACACAAGACTCCTTTAACATACAGACTTTTAACTTGTATCATGGATAGATGGTATATAACCTAGTTGAACCTTACCAAAATTTTTGACCTTGACCTATTTTTTTTTCAAGGTCAAATTAGAAAAAAACTTCATTGTTCAACTCATGAATATACTTTGACAGAAGGACTTCAAACTTTAAACAAAGAACAATAATAATACACTTAGGTGTACTATTGATTTATATATGACCTTGACCATGTTTTACTCAAGGTCAAATTAAGAAAAAAATGGGTCTGGGTAACATTATTCTTTTTCAATTGTTAAAATTGCCCCATATTACAATCCTTTGGGAGAAGGGGAGACATGTGTTTTTTTGTAAAAAAAACAATACCCACTAGTTACTGGTATTATTAGATATATATGTAAATGGTAAATAACAGTGAAAACAATACATGAATGTATTATATAAAACACCATTTTCGATAACAGTATTTGTACACATATTTTTTTAAAATAAAAATAAAAACTCCAATCTTCATAGACCTTTTTAATGCTATCTTTCTTTATTAATGAATTACTGTTTTGGTATTTTAATTCTTTTGAAATAAACTTTCTGTAAATTAGTGTTTGAATCAATGTTTCTATCAAGAAAAATATTATTACATGTATTCTAAATGTAATGAACATTAATCAATTGCTACATAAATATTTACTCACTTGGACTTAATCTCCTTGAAGCCTTTCCTGACATACAGAAACCTGTGTGAATAAATTTAAGGATGTAAACATGACTTGATATCACATGTATTAACAAAATCAATAAACATTGGTATTTAATTACATGTATTCCCATACCTTGTGTGAAAGGGGGGATAAAAGTAATTAAAGCTGAACACCGCTCGTAAATAGGCACTGTCCGTCATATTTCTCTTTAATCACTGCTGTCCCTACAACCCTTATATAAGGGACAGACCTCTAAACAGTTCAAAGTACTTCGCTGTAGAGGTCTCACCTGTGTGGACGTACATTTTGCCTCGCCGTGTTACCTAGTCGCGATGAAATTATCAAATTTTACGCACTTTTTGAAGCCAGAGGAATACTAACATCAAATAAATTGGTCAATGCATTATTTACCAACAGAAAATGAACATAAGATAAGAAAAAATGCATAAAATCTAAAGACCACGAAAGGGATACTACATGTCGGCCACGAGGTTCAGGTGTGCAATCGGGTGTAACGAAATCGAAGGGTTTATATACCAGGTATCTGTGTGACGGTGCCTATTTACGAGCGGTGTTCAGCTTTAACTTACCAGAAGACAATGGTGCTTCCATCCCCACTTGTGGCTCAATTTCAACATCTTCTGAAAATTTTATGTTCTATCAGACAACAATTAAAACCCTACATTTCATAGCTAGTCATTGTAGAGTCAGTGTTATCCACTAAATTATTTTAGAAAGAAACAGCAATGTTAAGAATTTAGCTAACTGGAATATGAACTGAAAGACTAGCCTGAAGAAATGCATGCATGCATGATCGCATACCTACTAAGTTTATATGCCTCTTAAACATAATTGCTGTGTATCACTAACACATGTATTTATGCATGAAAAAGGCACATTTTACATAAGTGGGTTTTCATGTGTACAATAGGTTTATAAATGGAAACTATTATGCAAATGTAAATATTCAATGCTTTTGAGCCAGTTTTCTCATAAAATATAATCAATACCATATCTTCTCTTTGACACTGGTAGAGGTTTTCTTGGCTGAGTATCTGTAAAAAACCAAGGTTGATAAAAAAAAATTGTATGAACATGAATTTAATTTATACCCAGATTGATTAATAAGATTTTGTATGTGTGTGTATGCATGCATGTTTTACCTGTAGGCAAATTTGCTGTGTCTAATGAGTCAAAATCCCCCTCAACACCAGAGATGATATCATTGGAAAGGATACTAGACACAATCTTCATTAAAAAAAAGGGATTTTTAAAAGCACATTTACCCTATTGAAGAGATATGTCAAAATATTCATTACCATCTACATATTTCATTTGTTCAAGATCACTTTTATAGTTATCTAATATTTTGTTACATTATACAAGTATATTGATCTCAAAACTCTAGGTAATTTAAGATTTCATTTTGCAAAAAGAATGCATTTCAGGATACTTACATGCAAACTCACTAATAAATATAGAGGATAGTTTTTATTCAATTTTCCTAAATACAATTATACTATAGTCAATTACCTTTTCCTCCAAACACTTCAGGCCTTGAGGTGATGGTCCCCAACCTGTCTTTCTGAGCTCAGATTTTCTATAAAATGTATAATAACTACATTAATCTTTTCATAATGTCAACATTATATTTTGTATTTTCTTTTATTTCTTTGATCATTAAAAGCCAATAAAAGGCTATCATTATAAATGAGTAAATCAGATTATAATGTTAACTGTGGTACAATAATTGGTATATATGCATTATTTATATCACAATGCTGTTTGTAGGATTACAGGCATGCAATTTGATTAGGAATGAAAATAAGTATTATACATTAATTGCTTTATAATTTGTGTTATATGTACAGTAAAAATTCATGTGCAACAAAACACCGTGAATCCGTCTAGATATGTCATAATAAGTGCTTAATCATTCTCTTATACCTGTTGGCCTCCTTTTTCTTTGCGTGGCTCTGAATGTCCCGCCATTTTTTCTTGACGTCTTTAACTGTTCTGACACATGCAGAACTACATGTAAGCATTCACTCTGAAAATTCAGAAAATGCATTATAGACCAACATACATACATGCATGTACCCAAATAAATTTTGGAAAAAAATATCTTAATAACAGTTGTATAAAGGATCTTTAATGAAAACATGCATCTGTAACATTCAAGACATTACAATATTAAAACTAACTTAATACACAGTGCCCAGGATTTCAATGATATCGTCATTCGTGTAAACAAGCTGTCGTCACAAATCGTTTTTAGTAAAGCGTACTTAAGATGTTTCGGAATTTGCAAATAAGTATTGTCGCCTGTGTGTAAAATTGAAAGAATGGTTTGCTTTTAGTAAAAAGACGGCAAAATAAATACATTATGAAACTGTGAAGATCGTAAATTGATTGGAAGGTTATGTACATTTATTCACGGCCGGTGCTATCGTTCCAAACCACGGATTTTGTACATGTGTCCATTTGTTGTTTTTTGGAAATACATGTAATGTAGCCGATGGCTTGCGACGATAATATTTCCTGATGCACATCCTTCAATTTAAGAGGAAACGAAAAAAAAGAACTACAGTTTTTATATTCTGCAAATTTCACCAAAATCGTCTGAAGCGTTTTTCTGAAAACGTGACAGAAAAAAATATAATACCAGAGAGAGAGAGAGAGAGATTTTGATGTTTTATAATGTTCAGGAAATTAATATATAAATTATACGGCATATGCCAATAAACTCATGTATACATGCATGTATTTATTTATATTTCATTTGTGAATAAATAAAGTAATTAAACGGTCCTCATTTAGAATAATTGAAACATGGCCTTATTTTTTACCAGAACGGTTATTTCCCGTTTAATGTTCTTTGATGCCGACAAAGCGACCTAGCGAGCTCCAAGTCGGCGAGGGGTACTTCGGCGGCATGTCTTTGATGCCGGCAAAGCGACGAGCGTCTAAATTTAGCGAGCTACTCAGAAGAAATTCCCGCCACAGTCACTTTCCCACGAACACAGGTGCAAACAAGATGACAGACGAAGCTGGACCGTCCAAAAAAATGAAATCTTCATCAACATTTGTAAGTTAATCTTGTTGTCAAAATTATATAGGATTGCGTAGGATTTCAAGGCGAACACGCAACTTTAAAAAGGTTTGACACATGCAGGCCGATTTAGTTATTTTAAATGGAAAATCTGCAATAGCAAAACTCTTTGTTTACCGTATGTAATTTACACCAACTCTAATTTATTCGCAAAGTTTCATCAGGTTCTTTTTAGCAGAGACATACATGTATATGTAAATAACAGAGATTGGGAACTTCGCTATTAGCGTGTTCGTTTTTTAAAAATGTTATGGGACCGACCTTACTTTGAGAATTACTCAAATTTTAGTAAACTGAGATAATCATCTTAAACCAAAAATATATTGTTTTAATGAAAAATGGGTTAAGGTTTTAGACACCTTTGAAACAAAAAATTGAAAAGAAAGATTAATATATATAGAAAATATATTGACCAGCTATAAAGGATCGGCGAAATATCGGACGACGGGTAGCCAACTGCCTCCTAAAACTTATCTTTTAATATTGTTTATAAGACATAAATTTATGAAAATATCATATTTTGAATGTTTTGGTAATCGGTTTTATCTGTTTGTATTTCAATATAATTGTTAATTTCAAAAATATACTTATTTAATCTGGGAATACTTTACAATAGGGACTTCGAGATTTCGATCAGTTGCTAATCTCCGTTATTCATGTCTCTGAGGAATATATAGGAAATATTGTCATTTTCCGCAGTTAGAAGCAGAAAAAATACTACAAAAGCTCTTTAGCTCACCCCTGAGCTGAAACCTCAAGTGAGCTTTTCTGATCACATTTTGTCTGGCGTTCATCTGTCCGTCCACATGTCTGTCTGTAAAGTTTTTACACTTTCGACATCTTCTCCAGAACCTCTGTGCCAATTTCAAGCAAACTTGGCAGAAAGCATCATTGGTTAAAGGACAGATTCAAATTTGTTGAAATGAAGGGTCATCGCCCCTTTCAATGGGGGATGGTTAAAATTAATTGAAAATTTGTTGATATTTTAAAAAATCTTCTTCTCAAAATCCAATAAAATTTG